>NW_007731959.1:138257-144394 GCF_000696425.1 Galeopterus variegatus
GGCCCAGTATTTCACTTTTTAATCTTGACAATAATTCCACAAGGTAGGAAGGGTAGGATTTCCAGATGAGGAAACTGAGGCTGCTGTGGTATGGAGACCCATGACTCAGAATTTTAAAATGAGAAGCCATGGGCCGGCCATGGCTCACTCGGAGAGTGTGGTGCTGACAACACCAAGGCCGTGGGTTCGGATCCTATTACAGGGATGGCCGGTTAGCTCACTTCGGAGAATGTGGTACTGACAACACCAAGTTAAGGGTTAGGATCCCCTTACTGGTCATCTTTATAAAAAAACAAAATAAAATGAGAAGCCTTGACCCTTGTAAGCACTGCCGTGTAGGAAGGCAGGAGAGTGCTCCCCAGCTAGGGACCCAGGCAACCACACACCTTGAGACTTCCTGAGGACTCGCCTTGTGACCCTCAGAAGAAACGGGAACCTCGAAGTCATAAGTTATTAAACTCAAAAGGCTCTGACAACATACCTTTAAAGGACGTCCTGGTATTTGTCCATGGGAGTAAAATATTAGGGGGTCTCTTTGTTAGATGAGATGTTTTCATTTTTAGAACATGTAATGAAATTCTATTGAATGAGGGGATGCTGATTTCCTAAAGGTTCAGAGGGGTTAGGGCTATAACAGGCCACACAGCTGGTGCAGAGCAGAGCTGGGTTCTGGACCCAAGGCCCACGCTCTTTCCAGCCATCATGGTGGACCATACCCATGTTTCAGAAGGGTCATTCTGGGGCCAGCCCGGTGGCGCACTGGAGAGTGCCCCGCTTGGGAGCGCGGTGGCGCTCCCGCCAAGGGTTCGGATCCCATGTGGAGACCTGTCTGCTCACTGGCTGAGCGTGGTGCGGACGCAACACCGAGGGTTGTGATCCTGTTACCAGTCAGTAAAAAAGACAAAAAAAGGAAAAAAAAAAGAAGCGTCATTCTGGCTGTGCTTAGGATAGACTGGTTTGGGTGGAGGTGGGGAGGCCAGTGAGATGGCAAGAGTCCAGGTGACAGGGACCAGGGAAGGACTCCGGGGAGCAGAGTAGGGAGGAGAGATAAAAAAAGGCACCCCTCTTTTCAGAATTTAGCCAACACAGTCCCCCAGACTTCCTTTCCATTATGCTCAGGATTTACCTCCCCTCACTTTCACTGGGAAAAATAAGTGGGGGAGTCAGGTCAGGTGGGACGAAGTGGAGGCACCCTCGAGGAGGGAACCGGCACGTGCTGGGCACTGGCAGCTGGTATTGATGATGCAGAGTCTCCCTCTAGTGGCAATAAGGGTACTGCACCAAGGAACTCCGCCTGGTCAGGGGACACTGGGGAAGCCACCTCTACCTGCTTTCTCACCAGAAAACTTGGCAGTCCGGCCTAAAGATTAAGAGCATAAGGGCATGGGTTTGCACTTAAGAGGGCTGGTCGGTCGTTAGTAAGATGCCAAAGCATATGCAGCTCCTCAGCCCTGCCTTCCTTTCAGGACATGTGCCCAAGAAGAGTACCAGTGACTCTATCTGGGCACTCATATGCTACAAGACCGTAGCACCCTGAGAGTTGCCTGCCACCCACGGGGAAGGCTGGGGAGGATACTAATGTGGTTGGACTCCTTGGGCCCAAAGATCCTTGCTTGCCATCTCCCGCCGTGGCAGCCTTGAAATCCATCTCCACTGCCCTCCCAGCAGCCTGCTCCTCGCACGTGCTGTTTTCACCCCTTATCAGTCCTCCCCTGGGTCATCATCCTAGTTTCAGCCAAGGCGTGGTCATTCCAACTGGCCTCTGTGAATGGACTTTGAATGTTATTCGAGAGCCATGTCACCTCCCACATCCCAACCGGGCTCATCTCTTTGACCCCAGATCACCGCTGTGTCTTCCCTGCCCCCAACCTAGGGGGCCGCAGTCACCCCGGGAGGGCAGTGTGGCCTGGAGGAAGGTCAGATCTACCCAGCTCACCACCGACTAGCTTGTGACGTTAGGCAGGTTACCTAACCTTGGGGTGCTGAGGCCTCCCTAGAAATTCATGCCACCCAGAAGCCATGAACCCAAAAATCGACGACAGATCTGATGACATAAAAGCTGAAAACTTCTGTACTACAAAAGCTAAAAGCCAAGCAATTGGGAGAAAATATTCTCAATGAATGTAACTGATAAAGGATCAATATCTAGAAACTAAGTAAGAGGACCTACCAAGCCATTTAAAAATTACAAAATAGGGCTGGCCTGTGGCTCCCTTGGGTGAGCGTGGTGCTGATAACACAAAATCAAGGGTTAAGATCCCCTTACCAGTCATCTTTAAAAAAAAAAAGAAAGAAAGAAAAATGATTGTAGGTAACCAAGATACATTGATTTGTGAAAATTCATGTGTTCCTGAGAAACTGACATTGGAGAAATCCAGAGAAACTCTTGGGACCCCATTGAGGCATTTATTAAACCAATGTCTTCCTCTGATTGTTGATGAATAAAGAGAATCGAGCACTTAGTCCGCCTTGCCACGTAGGAACTATATTTCAAAGTAACCAAAGGTGCCCTGGTTGAGGAAGGAAAACTCTGCTTTGCAGAAGAATGCCAGCTGCATTAGGTATTTATGGCTGCATAACAAATTACCCCAAAACTTAGCTGCTTAAAATAACACACACATACTATCTCACCATTTCTGGGGGTCGGGAATTCTGCATGGCTTAGCTGGGTCCTTTGGCTCCGGGTCTCTCACAGGCTATAAGGCAGGTGTCAGCTGAGCCTGCCGTCATCTCAAGGATCAGCTGGGGGTTGATTTACTTCCAAGTTCCCTCACGTGGTGGTGGGATTGGCTTAGCTGGGTCCTTTGGCTCCGGGTCTCTCACAGGCTATAAGGCAGGTGTCAGCTGAGCCTGCGGTCATCTCAAGGATCAGCTGGGGGTTGATTTACTTCCAAGTTCCCTCACGTGGTGGTGGGATTCAATTCCCTGCTAGCTGTTGGGCTGAGGCTTAGTTCCCCACTGGCTGTTGTCCAGAGACAGGGCAGGCTTCATGGGTGTGTCACATGGGTGTGTAACATAGGACTCAGAAGGGCTGTGTGCGTGGTTTAATGCTCTGCCGTCACTATCTTGATATTCTTAATAATTTTGTCTTTGATCGTGTGTTTTGGAAGTGAAGTCTAGCAGGACATGGAGCAGGCACGGGAGCAGAGGAGATATGCACCGTACCCACGTCCGCCATTGTTCCTGCCACCCCATTCTCATAAAGAGCTCGAGATGCCCCAAGAGTGCAGCCGTCTGCTGGACCCACATTGTGTAGAGTCCAGCAAGATTCAAGGCAAGTTCAAGGTAAGTGAGTTAAGGAAGCCCCTGGCTTCCAGAGAATGCTGGTAGAATCAAGAAGTGACATAAAACCATTGAATTAGTTTCATGCAGCATTTCTCTGCTCTGGTGGGAACACCACCCACTAACAGATGCATGTGCAAGCTATGAAATACAAATTGTGTAATTTTGCTGATTCTTTGCATGAATTAAGTGCTTTTATATTGCACGTAAAAACTGACATTGCACAATGTAAAGATGAGCAGTAAAATTTATGCTAATCATTAAAATTTTTATTTCAAAATAAATGACCCTAATAAATGACATTAAGTAGCAAATAAAAAGCACCATCTTGATATGTCAAGTGAGATTACAGAAGAAAGGAAAAACCTTTATATTTTGGTATCTTTAATGATATTTTCCCTCTGCTTTTTGAACAAGGGGCATCACGTTTTCATTCGCGCCAGTCCCTGGAAATGATGGAGTAGCCCCGGCAGAGACTCCCTCGGTTCCCTGCTAGGGGGGCTTCCACAGGGCGGCTCACACCACGGCAGGGGGCTTCCCTCGTGAGAAGAGCAGGAGAGGGCCGGCAAGGTGGAAGCCAGTCTTTGTAACTGGATTTTTGCCCTATTGTATTTGTCAGAAGCAATTCTCCAGGTCCATGGGCTGGTTGAAAGAAGTCACACACAAAAGACCACATATTGCATGATTCTATTTACGTGAAAAATACAGAACAGGCAAATCCAGAGAAACAGAAAATAGATTAGTGGTTGTCAGGGGCTGGGCAGAGGGTCAACGGGGAGAAACTGCTTAATGGGCATGGGGTTTCCCTGTGGGGTGGTAAAAATGTGGGGACCTGGGTAGAGGTGGAGGCTGTGAAGCACTGTGAACATTCACTTTAAAATAGTTACTTTTATGTTATGTGAATTTAACTCAATAAGAAAAACTCACTAAGTCCAGGCCACACTCTAGAGAAGGAGATTATATAAGTACATTGTTATGGGTTGAATTGTGTCCCCCCAAAATTCCTGTGTTGAAATCCTAACCCCCCAGAACCTCAGAGTGAGATTTTATTTGGAAATAGCATTGTTGCAGATATAATTAGGTAGGATGAGGTCATCCTGGAGTAATTTGGGTCCCTAACCCAGTATGACCAGTGTCCTTATAAAAACAAGAAATTGGGCACAGACATGCACACAGACAGAACACTGTGTGAAGATCGGGGTTCTTTTTTTTTTTTTTCCTTTTTGTCTTTTTTTACTGACTGGCAACGGGATCGCAACCCTCCGTGTCACGCCCGCACCGCGCTCAGCCAGTGAGCGGGAACCGGTCTCCACATGGGATCCGAACCCTCGGCGGGAGCGCCGCCATACTCCCAAGCGGCGCACTCTCCAGTGCGCCACCGGGCCGGCCGAAGATCGGGGTTCTGACACCACAAGCCAAGAAACTACCAGAAGGCAGGAGACAGGCCTGGGACAGATCCTTTCCTAGGGCCTTCAGAGGGAGCACGGCCTGCTGGCACCTTGATCTCAAACTTCTGGTCTCCAGAACTATTAGACAATGAATTTCTATTGTTCGTGGTACTTTGTCAACGGTAACCCTAGAGAGCTAACACAGGCATAAATACCAGGAGGTGGGGACCCCTGGAGGCCACCTTCCAAGTTGCCAACCACACCAGCTAATCAATGTCGTAGGAGTAATAAAAGTAGAAAATCATCATTTCGCATCACTGAGTCAGGCAGTGATTGTCATATGTGTTAAAATCATCAGGTGGAAAGTGGATGGGGAAGTAGACATTCATCTGGAGACAAAGCAAAACCACAGGGTTCCTATCTGGACCCAAGTAGGAGAATCAGGGCTGCCACCGGCCTGTTCCAGGGTCAACTTCAGTGTTACTCATGTGGGACACCCAGAGTTTTTGTGTCTTCCAATGGGATGCAGGAGGAAGCAGCAGGTTCTCTTTGATGGTTTCTGGCCAACAGTTCTTGAATTGACTCAGATTTTAGTTCTAACTGCCAGTTTGCAGGGGGTTCCAGGGATAGAGGAATAACATGGAAGACACTGTGGCAAAGCAACCAGACCCCAGTAGTGGGATTTGGACAGCAACAGGCTCATGCAGAAAAAAAGGAGCTGTGCTAGAGGAAAGGATTCTCTAGGGACATAGCAACCCGTATGACATGCAGTCCTGGATTGGATCCTGATTTGGATAACTAGCTATAAAAATATTTCGAGGGCTGACCAGTTAGCTCCGTTGGTTCTAGTGTGGTGTTATAAGAACAAGGTCAGAGATTCGGATCCCTGCACCGGCTGGCCACTAGAAAAAAAAAAAAAAAGTTGACACAATCAGGGAAATTTTAATATGATATTAGGTGATACTAAAAAATTGTTATTTATTTTATTTTATTTTATTTTTGGCAGCTGGCCAATAAAAGGGATTGAGCCCCAGACCTTGGTGTTGTCAGCAACTCTCTCCAACTGAGCTAATCTGCCAGCCCGATGTTATTTCCTTTATTAACTATGAAAATGTTATTTTGGCTGGGTAGAAAAATGATCTCATTTTTAGTTATTTATTTTGGCCACTGGCCAGTAAGGGGATCGGAACTCTTGACCTTGGTGTTCTGTGCACCATGCCCCTCTAATCAAGTGAGCTAACGGGCCAACTTATTTCATTTTTAAAAAATGTATACTAAGGGGCCGGCCCGGTGGCACACTGCTACAGTGCACCGCTTTGGAGTGCGGTGGCGCTCCCGCCGAGGGTTCGGATCCCACATGCAGACCGGCCGCTCACTGGCTGAGCGAGGTGCTGGGGCAGCACCGGGGGTTGCGATCCCGTTGCCGGTCCCGGTCCGGTGCAGGCGCAACACTGAGGGTTGCGATCC
>NW_007731960.1:0-2038 GCF_000696425.1 Galeopterus variegatus
AGGACTGGGAAAAAACTTTATGAGTAAGACCCCAAAAGCACAGGTAACAAAAGGAAAAATTTAAAAATGGGATTATATCAAACTAAAAATCTTCTGCACAGCAAAAAAAAAAGCAATTAACCAAGCAAAAGGACCACCTACAGAGTGGGAGCAAATGTTTGCAAACCATCCATCTGACAAGGGATTAGTATCCAGAATATACAAATAACTCAAGCAATTTAACAGTTAAAAAAAAAAAAAAGTAACCCGATTAAAAAATGAGCAATGGAGCTTAGGCATTTCCCAAAGGAAGAGAAACAAATGGCCAACAAACATAAAAAAATGCTCAATATCCCTAATAATCAAGAATATGCAAATCAAAAATCACACTGAGCTATCATCTCACCTCACTTAGACTTGCTATTATTAAAAACACAGAGAATAACAATGGCTGGCGAGGATATGGAAAAAGGAGAACCTTTCTATACCGTTGGTGGGACTGCAAATTCGTGTGGCCATTATGGAAAACAGTATGGAAGTTCATCAAACTATAGTTATAGCTGCCATATGATCCAGCAATCCCACTTCTGGGTATGTACCCAAAAGAAAGTAAATCATCAGGTTGAAGGGATAACTGCATTCCCATAATTATTGCAGATCTACTTAGAACAGCCAAGAGTTTAAGCCAAACTAAATGTCCATTGGCAGATGACTAGATAAGGAAAATGTGGTATATATAACCTATAGAATACTACTCTGCCATAAAAAGGAATGAAATCCTGCCATTTGTAGCAATATGGATGAACTTAAAGAAAATTATGTCAAGGGAAATAAACCAGCCACAGAAAGAGAAATACTGCATTTCCTCACTCCTAAGTGGGAGCTAAAAATATAAATAAACAAAAAATTTGAAAAAAAAATAAAGAAAGATACAACAATCACAATATTACTTTGAACTTTTTTTTTTTTTTTTTGTCCTTTTTGTCTTTTTTCATGACCGGCAACGGATCGCAACCCTCAGTGTCGCGCCCGTACCGGACCAGGACCGGCAACGGGATCGCAACCCTCGGTGTTGCGACCGCACCTCGCTCAGCCAGTGAGCGGCCGGTCTGTATGTGGGATCCGAACCCTCGGCAGGAGCCCCGCTGCGCTCCCAAGCGGCGCACTGTAGCAGTGCGCCACTGGGCCGGCCCCTACTTTGAACTTTTGAGAGAACAGAACTGAAGTTACCAGAGGTGGGAAGGGTCGGTGTAGTGAGAAATAGGTAAAAGGCCACAAAAATTATTACATTCTTTACTGTTGAATATACTAATTATCTGATTTGAGCATTACATATTGCACACAGGTATTGATATTCAACATGTTACCCCACAAATATGCGCAATCAATTATGTTTCAATTAAAAAAAAGATGTATGATAGTAATGAATCTCAACATTCTGGACAGAAATAGAAGAAACTACTGGTCAACAGAAAAAGTCCCAGGTATGAAGGACTAGTCTAACAAAATAAGAAGCTTATTTCTCAAATATGAAAGTGTCTTGGCTATACTCAGCCAGGCACCTGTTATAATGACTTCACATGTACACACCTGTGTGCACACATGTGAACAATCTCAGCTGGCACAAAGTTCTCCAGCCATAATTACCCATGGCCCTAGGTCCATTTTTGTGTCCCCACACTGAACTAGGTCATTGCCCTAGCAACAAGTGTTTAATTGTGTGTGCTGAAAGGTTTCTAATAACCAAAAATTTCTAAAATTTAAGAACTTAAATTTAAAATTTTTGTATTATTATAATTTAAGTTCTAAAATTTAAGGAGAGAAGTTCCAAGAGACATTCATTTCCCCTATTTCTAGTAAAAATCTTACCATTTATGAATAAGTAAGAATGAATAAGTAAGTTAAAAAAAAAAAAACAAAGAAATAGGGTTTTCAATCTGGTTCTTTGCATAACAAAACATAAAACATTGCTTCTATGAGTTGGAAGACCAAAACACTTATGAAAAATAACTTCTGTAGGAAACAGTAAGATTCAAACCATGGTTCCTAATAAATTTCT
>NW_007731960.1:2531-21970 GCF_000696425.1 Galeopterus variegatus
CCAAAGAAATAGGGTTTTCAATCTGGTTCTTTGCATAACAAAACATAAAACATTGCTTCTATGAGTTGGAAGACCAAAACAGTTATGAAAAATAACTTCTGTAGGAAACAGTAAGATTCAAACCATGGTTCCTAATAAATTTCTATACAAATACTAAAAATTAGTTTTTAAAAATAAGAAATGCATGAGGATATAATAGATGGAAATAAAAAGAAAACCAGATGAGAAATATGGCAATAGAAATAAAAAGTGTGTTAATGGGATGAGTAAGAAATAGTTTGAAATGAAACAGGCTACCACATATTTTGAAAATATTCTCAGTAATGGGAAGAGTCAATAAAAGAGATAAAATAAATGAGAGGAGTTGAAGAATTTGGAAACCTATCAATGAAGAATAAACATAGATTTTTTTCGGCATATCCTGCAGAGGAGATCAAAACAAATAATACAGAAGTGCTATTCAAAGACAAAAGAGAAGAAAATTTCTGTGGGTTGAAAATGCACACAAGACACCAGGTGATATTAATAACAATAGTTAGCTAAGTCCTGATGGAATTATTAAATATTAAGTAGACAGAAAGACACATTTCTATATTTAATGTTAAGAAAACACCCAAGTAGAGTGAAAGAAGTTGCCTCCACAGTGGAAAAATCTAACCATTTAGTTTAGTCACTGGAACACTTACTGCCACAGGATAACATATAGACTTATGAGTTAAATAGATTTTGACCCATGTTCCTCATTCAATTTAGTTGGTCAACAATTCAATAACATATACAATAAATGGGAAAAAAGATACACTTAGGGAAATACATTATAGAAATGTAAAAATAGTAGAAAAGTTAAACGTATTAATTTTTGACAGCTCAAGCACAATATAAAGAATTTGAATTATATAATGGTATTACCATATTCCAGTTATTTAGCTATATCAATTTGTTATACCTGAAATATAAAAAAGCACACTTTCTATTCAAACCTCCATGGAAGATATGTTTTATATTGACCATATACTAGATCTTAAGTAAAATCACAATATATCAAAAAGAAAAATAGCACAAGTCCAAGACATTGGTTTCCCTTAAACCAATGAAATGAAAAGAATAATAACTTAAAGCAAGAAAAATATAATGCATTCACTTAGCAATTAAAAATTACAATAATACAGTAATATTTGAATCAAAGAATTTTAAGCATATTAAAAGCAATATAACAGACCATTTAGAAATTATAACAATAAAGAAGTATATCACAACATACAGAATGTGTTTAAAACCATGGTCAAAGAAAAATTTTTAACATTAAAGATACTGTAAATACAAATCAGTATATAATGTTACAGATTATTATAATTATATTTAAATGATACATATTGTAATATAATACATAATCATAAGTAACATATTTATAATATCATACATATTAATGCTTACAAATAAAGTATTCAAAGCAAAGGCTACATAAAGAAGATCAAAATAAACTTAGAAAATGCAGTTAAAAATAGATAAACTTAAAGGTTAATAAATTAGAAAAAAATCTAATTGATAAATTTGAGGCATAATCTTGAAGAGATGAAAAAGAGATGTGTGTCTACCAAGAAGCATTAACAAAAGTAAACATAGAACTACAAATTCAAAATGTAACAAATTAGAAATTGGATATAAACACTGATGTTCAGAAGATCTAATATTTGTGGGTAAATACTATACAAAAGTTCATAATAATAAATTTGAAAAGAAAATCTTAAAAAATAATTTTCTTTATATATATATATATATATATATCAATATAACTGGTAGAGAATTTTAACCAATATATTACAGTTTAAAAGAAATTTAAGCAAGAAAATTTAAAATTGTCAAAGCACTACTTCCAAGAAAGAAATTTGACTATAAAAGTTTCAAAATATTATTTCTATCACACATTCAAGAATAGGTTAATTACTAGGTTTTTAAATTATTTCCTACATATGTACAAAAAAGAAAGATTTTCCAAGTAATTTTATAAAGTCATTATAATTCAGAATTTAATCTGAGAAATTTAGCATGAATAAATGTCAAATGCAAACCATTCTTACTTATGAATGTCAGTAAAAATCTAAATATTTACAACCAAATTCATCAATATAATGTACCATGGATATGTAAGACTTATTCAAGGATGATAGGATGGATCAATACTAAGAAATAAATAATTCATTATATTAAGAGGTCAATAGAAAAAATAATTGTGGTTTTATTTTATTCACAGAAGAAATGTAAGGGACAAAAATACACAACCTATTCCAAAAAACTGAAACAGAGGCCATTCTCACAAATTCATTCTATGAGGTCAGCATCACCTGGATACCAAAACCAGACAAAGACACAACAAAAAAAAGAAAAGTGCAGGCCAATATCCTTAATGAACACAGACACAACAATCCTAAACTAGGCATTAGCAAAAGCAGAGTACAAGAGCACATCAAAAAGATTATATACCATAATCAAGTGGGAGTCATCCCAGGGCTGCAAGGATGGTTCAACATATGCAAATCAATAAACATGATACACTACATCAACAAAAGCATGGACAAAAACCATATGATTATCTCAATAGATGCAGAAAAAGCATTTGACAAAATTCAGCATCCCTTCATGACAAAGACCCTCAGCAAATGAGGTATAGAAGGAAAATATCTCAACACAATAAAAGCCATATATGACAAATCCACTACCAACATCCTGAATGGGGAAAAACTGAAAGCTTTTCCATTATGAACGGTAAAAAGACAAGGATGCCCACTCTCACTACTCCTATTCAGTATAGTATTGGAAGTATTAGCCAGAGCAATCAGGCAAGAGAAAGAAATAAAGGGTTTCCAAATTGGAAAAGATGAAGTCAAACTGTCTCTGTTCACAGATGACATGATGTTATATATAGAAAAACCTATAACCTCTACCAAAAAACTCCCAGAGCTGATAAACAAATTCAGTAAAGTTGCAGGATAAAATGTCAATACACAAAAATCAGTAACACTCTTTTACACCAATAATGAACAATCAGAAAAAGATGTCAAGAAAGCAAGCTCATTTATAATAGCTACTAAAAGAATAAAATACCTAGGAATAAATTTATCCAAAGAGGTGAAAGATGTTTACAATGAGAACTACAAAATTCTGCTGAAAGAAATTAAAGAGGACACCAAAAATGGAAAGACACTCCTATTCACGGATTGAAAGAATTAATGTCTTTACTACCCAAAGCAATCTACAGATTAAATGCCATCCCCATCAAAATACCAATGACATTCTTCACAGAAATAGAAAAAGCAATATTAAAATTCATATGGAACAACAAAGGACTCTCAGTAGCCAAGGCAATCCTGAACAAAAAAAATTAAATAAATAAAGCTGGAGGCTTTACAGTACCTGACTTCAGATTATGCTACAATTCTACAGTGACCAAAACAGCAAGATACTGGCATAAAAACAGACATATGGACCAATGGAACAAAACAGAGTACCCAGAAGTCAACCCAGGTACAATGGATCTTTGACAAAGGCATGAAGAATATATATTGGGGAGCAGACAGCCTCTTTAGTAAAAGATTCTGGGAAAACTGGATACCCATGTGTGGAAGAATGAAACCAAACCCATATCACTTGCCATATACCAAAATCAACTCAAACTGGATTAAAGAATTAAGTGTAAGACCTGAAACTATAAAACTCCTAGAAGAAAATAAAGAGGAAATGCTTCAGGATATAGGACTGGGCAAAAACTTTATGAATAAGAACCCAAAAGCACAAGCAACAAAATAAAATATAAACAAATGAGATTATATCAAAATAAAAACTTCTGCACAGCAAAAGAAACAACTGACAGAGTGAAAAGACAACCTACTGAATGTGAGAAAATATCTGCAAACCATATATCCGAAAAGGGATTAATATTCAGAATACACAAGGAATTCTAACAACTTCACAATAAGAAAACAATCCAATTAAAAAAATGGGCAAAGGATCTGAATAGACATTTTTCAAAGGAATCCATGCAAATGGTCAATAGGTACCTGGAAAAATGCTCAATGTCACTAATCATCAGGGAAATGCAAATCAAAACTGTATTGAGATATCATTTCATCCCAGCTAGATTGGCTATTATCAAGACTGAGAATAACAAATACTGACAAGGCTGTGGAGAAAAGGGAACTCTTCTACACTGTTGGTGTGACTGTAAATTAGCACAGCCATTATGGAAAACACTATGGAGGTTTTTCAAACAACTACAGATAGAAGTACCATACAATTCCGCAATCCCACTTCTGGGTATATACTCAAAGGAATGGAAATCACCATGTTGAAGGGATACCTGCATTCCCAAGTTTATTGCAGCTCTGTTTACAATAGTCAAGAGTTGGACCCAACCTAAATGTCCATCACTGGACGATTGGATAAGGAAAATGTGGTATATATACACAATGGAATACTACTCAGCCATAAAAAAAGAATAGGATTCTGCCATTCATGGCAACATGGATGACCCCGGAGAAAATTATGCTAAGTGAAACAATGCAGGTGTAGAAAGAGAAATACCACATGCTCTCACTCGTAAGTGGTAGCTGAATCCGTAAATAAACAAATAAACAATAAAGAGAAAGAGAGAGAAAGAAACAACAATCACAATAATATGTTGAACTTTTAGAAGGAGAGAAAAGAACTATGTTTACTAGAGGTGGAAAAGGGGAGGGGAGGGAGAGATGGAAAGGGAGGGATTAACAAGAACTTCGTTAACAGGCACAAAGAATGATTACGTATTGTAATGATGAATAAGCTAACTATCCTGATCTCACTATTACACATTGTACACAACTACTGAAAGCCAACTTTGTACCCCACATATATGTATAATAAGTTACCTTTTAAAAAAATGAGTCTTTCCATGAACTTTTTGAAGTACCCTCATATATGTACATTGTTGAAATTTGGAAAATAGAAAAAGCATACAGAAGAAAATAAAAATCTTTCATAATTTCACTGCTCTAAGATAATTGCTGTAAATATATTGATTATATTAATATTAATAATTTTCTTCCAATCTTTTTCTTTTTGAAGTATACTTTTCCCCCAAAATTGAGATCATAGTTTGCATTGATTTTATCATGCTTTTTTCACTTAATATTATAAACATTTCCCCAAACCATAAATAATTCTTCAACCACATTGTGTTTATTATTTCATGTTTCATCTTATGCATGTTTCATAATACATTTTAAACATTTCCACAAGATGTTTAAATGACATTTGGATTGCTTCCAATTTTTCAGTATTCCAATAATAATATTATACATATATTTTTGTACACATTTCTAATTTTTTCCTTAGGAACAATTCCTGGAAGTGAAACTTCAGAGTAAAAAGATATAAAATTGCATAGATTCTGTTTATACCTTCTTTTTGGAAAGTTAGTACCAATTTACACTCTCACTTACAGGTACAAGTATGCCTACCAAAAACACTAGGGAATTTATTGGAATGATCCCTGCAAACAGTTTTTCTTGCAAGTTTCAGTTGTAAAATGGTGAACTTATGACTTGAATGTTTGGTTGCTTAAGACTTGCTTTATGACTATTTCTGAGTGTCTATGCTCTAATTCTTTTCCCATCTCTCTTACATGAATGGTTTACCTTAAGTGTCACCTCTTCTCTGAGCAACTGCCTTCTCTGCCATTTTATCATACCTTTTGAATATGAATGGGATATTATATCCTACTTCAATACTGCCATAATTACTTGGAGACACCAATAGATTATATCATCACCAAACAATAGGCAAATTAATGTTTATAATAATCACACACCTAGGATTCTACACTATTATGTATACGAATGGAACTTGGAGACTGACATTTTTTATTTCATGGTCCATTTTATAAATGTTTTCTGACTTCTTTCANAGGAGAGAAAAGAACTATGTTTACTAGAGGTGGAAAAGGGGAGGGGAGGGAGAGATGGAAAAGGAGGGATTAACAAGAACTTCGTTAACAGGCACAAAGAATGATTACGTATTGTAATGATGAATAAGCTAACTATCCTGATCTCACACATTGTACACAACTACTGAAAGCCAACTTTGTACCCCACATATATGTATAATAAGTTACCTTTTAAAAAAATTAGTCTTTCCACGAACTTTTTGAAGTACCTTCATATATGTACATTGTTGAAATTTGGAAAATAGAAAAAGCATACAGAAGAAAATAAAAATCTTTCATAATTTCACTGCTCTAAGATAATTGCTGTAAATATATTGATTATATTAATATTAATAATTTTCTTCCAATCTTTTTCTTTTTGAAGTATACTTTTCCCCCAAAATTGAGATCATAGTTTGCATTGATTTTATCATGCTTTTTTCACTTAATATTATAAACATTTCCCCAAACCATAAATAATTCTTCAACCACATTGTGTTTATTATTTCATGTTTCATCTTATGCATGTTTCATAATACATTTTAAACATTTCCACAAGATGTTTAAATGACATTTGGATTGCTTCCAATTTTTCAGTATTCCAATAATAATATTATACATATATTTTTGTACACATTTCTAATTTTTTCCTTAGGAACAATTCCTGGAAGTGAAACTTCAGAGTAAAAAGATATAAAATTGCATAGATTCTGTTTATACCTTCTTTTTGGAAAGTTAGTACCAATTTACACTCTCACTTACAGGTACAAGTATGCCTACCAAAAACACTAGGGAATTTTTTCAGCTTCTTTTTCCTTTAAGTAGATCGTATTTTGTACCAAGAGTATATTTTAGCATACATAAAAGTTTCCTTAAGATTATTTGTTCCACAACAAAATATATATATATTTAATATGTATATATATAAAGACCAGGGAATTTCTATTTCTTCCCCCATACAAAACCCCACAATTTCCCTTTGAAGAAGTCCAACCTTCCTCAATGAACATATGAAGAAAATATGTTAACAAGCCAGAAATTGTTACCAAGTTACACACACCATTCCTGCAGTGGTGGTTGCCTGATTTTGTGTTAAATTTCTGTACTAAAACTTCATTGGAGTTGATGTTTATTGCTTTAAAATGTCAATGTCTGTCTATCATACTGCTTCTCATATGACAGGCATGTAGAAAGTTTTCTATATTCTGTTTCAGATTCTTCTTGTGGTTTCTAAAATGTTACAGAATTTAAGACTTACAGTTTTTCTCTGGTGGTTGGAAGACTGGAATGGAAGAGTTATTTCCTGAGTTACATCAAACTGTTAAAATGCAACAAATATCAGCAACAATGTATCCTTAATGAGTTTTAAGGGGAAGGAAAGGGATTGTGAATAATTTTGATACTGTCTTGTACATCACCAGTTGCTGCTAATCTTTTGAAAGGTTTTCTATTTTTGACCTACATTCAGACAGACCCTGCTGTTTGGCAAAGCTTGTTTTCAAGTCTGATTCACAAGAGCATTGCAGGGACTCCAAGGATTGGAGGTAATTCTCCCAGAAATATAAAAGTTCCTGTTGGATAATTAACTACTGCCACAGGAAACCTGAGGTACCTAGAAGTCTGACTTTCCAGGACAACATCACTCTATTGGTAGAGTCAAGGAAACAAAGCCCTTATCTCAGTATGCTCTTCACTGAAAACTGAAGTCAGCAGCCTGTAGGGCAGAATCAATGGATCAGTGGGACACAAGAAAGCTAAGACAAACACTGCGGAACAAGATGCAGTCTAAACTAACCTCAGGCAGAGAGATACTGATATTGGAATGATCCCTGCAAACAGTTTTTCTTGCAAGTTTCACTTGTAAAATGGTGAACTTATGACTTGAATGTTTGGTTGCTTAAGACTTGCTTTATGACTATTTCTGAGTGTCTATGCTCTAATTCTTTTCCCATCTCTCTTACATGAATGGTTTACCTTAAGTGTCACCTCTTCTCTGAGCAACTGCCTTCTCTGCCATTTTATCATACCTTTTGAATATGAATGGGATATTATATCCTACTTCAATACTGCCATAATTACTTGGAGACACCAATAGATTATATCATCACCAAACAATAGGCAAATTAATGTTTATAATAATCACACACCTAGGATTCTACACTATTATGTATACGAATGGAACTTGGAGACTGACATTTTTTATTTCATGGTCCATTTTATAAATGTTTTCTGACTTCTTTCATAGGATTCCAGGGAGGTGCATTAGGTTGGAGAGCTCTGTTTAATGACCAGATTTAACCTTTCCACCAGAGTGTTCCACTTCATCATTTCAATATAGGGCTATCATTTGAGATTTCTTCTGAAATAAGCATTCTGCTCCAGACTAAATAGAACAAACTACTTACAACTCTTTTAGTAGTTTCAACTGATATCTATTTCTATATTCCTATCCAATAGATGTGTATTGCTGTTTTTTCATTTTCAGTTTTAGATATTTTATCAGTTCTGGTCTAGTCAGGAGACAGAAACCATACGATTGGTTCACCAGAGAGAATTTAATAGAAAGCTAGCTAGGTAACTGCAAAGGTAAAAGGAAAAACTAAGTTAGCAAAGAGGCAGTGACTGCAAAAAGCAGTTGCCAACCCTAGGGTTACTGGAGCAAAGAGGTTAGAATTGTTAGAAGTTTGGGAGAGGAGTGCTGTGAAGCTAGGGCTCAGATCTCTGAGGAGGGATGCCAGCTGACTAGAAGGTGCCTTCAAAGGCCCTTGCAATAAGACTGGTGCTTCAAGTGAGAATAAAATTACAAACCAGGTTCAACTGGAATGAGATGCTGTTGTTGAGGTGAAGAATGTTATCTATTGTCTTCTCACTGTGTAACAGGAAGATTTAATTCTCTTACACTCTCTACCTCTCCATTCTACCTACTTCCTATCACTCCCTTCAACTCCTCTCTTTCCCAGTAAACACAGTATGTACACAGTCTAGTTATATCAATATCTTAGTTTAAGCTATAATTTTAGTGCTTACACTATTCTATCTATGTAAATATTATTCATCCCAGGTGAGCTACATAATGGTCTATGAACTACTTATGAATGTAACATTAATAATCCCTGGAGTTAATAATTTCTTGGATAGTTTGTTTCTTTGTTACTCGCTTTCCGGTGTACTTCTCACTAATGCACCCTCAGTCTCTCAATAGACTCATCAGGTGATGCGACGTTTTCTTCTCTTCAGTGCATGCCTGAGTTCTCCCACTGCATCTGGACTGGCCGCTCTCTCGTCTGCTGTACAGCTTTCCTTCTGGGATCTTCTATCACCATTGACACTTCTCAGTGTGGTTCTGCTTTCTTCTGTGGCCTGGGTTTTAGTTTCTTTTGGTTGATTCCCTAATATTTAACGGAATACACCAACAAATAATTTTCTTAGGATGGGTACTAAGGAAAATAAATTTTTGAGAACCTAAATACCTGAAAATATATCTGCATTATTAATCTCTAAAATTAGTTGACAGTATGGCTAGGCAGAATTTAAGAAATCATATTTTCTCAGGATTTTGAAAGCATTCTAAATAGTTTTCCAACTTTCGGAGAGTCTGATAAATATCTAGTATCATATCAATTCTTGATTTTTGTATGTGATCTGTTTATCTCCTCTATAGGTTTCTGGTATCATTGTTTTACGGTCAGCATTCTGAAAATTCATAATAATATACAGTGAGATGGTCTTTTTTGCTTCTCATGTGAAGGCCTCAGTGGACCTTTCAATACTAAGACTCATGGTCTTCAGTTCTGAACAATCTTATTTTATTTTTTTTCTGATAACTACAATACTCCTCCATTTTATTTGTCCCTGCATTCTGGAACTATTATTCACATGTTGAACCTCCTAACACAATCACCTAATTTTCTCTCATATTTTGAATCTGTCACTTTAATCCAGCTTCTGGGAAATTTTTTTCACTTTATCTTCCCACATTTCTATTTCTTTTAACACATTTTCTATCATATTCTTAATATCCAGTATTTTTTGGTGTTGTTTTCTGAGTGTTATTTTGGTATAACATCTTGTATGGATGCTTTTGAATCTTTTTACAGCACATAAGCTTATGGTTTGTACATTTTTTATCTGTCTCTCTCTGTCTATTTATATGTATTTTTCTGCTCCCTGTTTCTTCCGAGTACTTTTCTGTTTGTTTTTTTTTTTTTTTTTTTGGTTTGGTTGCTGTTTTCATGTTCAACGTTTTCTTCAAATGTCAGTGCATCTTTGGAGTTAGTTCATATTTAAGAGTAACGCACTACATAGCTGATTAGAAGCTCAGAAAACCCCTGGTAACCTTCACTGGAGAGTGAGTGAGTGCGACACAGCCATTTTGTTGGGGGTAAGGTACAAACCTTTTCTCTTGGACCAGGCTATCTGTAGGAAGGCTGTCTGAGGGTTCTTGGAGCCAAGGTGGGGAGCAAGGGCTCTCCCTGGAATCCAACATGTTCTGTATTGCCTCTCCCCGATTCCCAATTTCCTCACCCCAAAAGTGTGACCAGTGCTTGCGATTCATGGTTCTGGTTTACCTTTTCTTTTTACTAAACCTCTAATGTACATAACCAGGAAGTGACCTACATAACTAATTAATTTTATCCAAACTTTCAGAAAATCATCATGTTTTCAGCCTGACATTGTTCTATATGGTAACGCCAAGATCCTTAATTCCTAAGACTTTCCAGGATACTGTGAGACACAAAAGAAGTTTCCTGGATACCCTACAAAGTTAATTACCACTAATGCATTTGCTTTCCAGTTATTAATATTTTGTTGACATGTCTTTTCTGCTGTTATTGCCACTTCTATTTTCTTTGCCTCTGTGAGTTTTTACTTTGTCCCTCTAATATCATTTTAGTCAAGGGTATGGAAGTGGGAGGGTTAAAAGGAAGTGTTCAAACCACTAAATTTAGCAGAATTCCCAATTCAATTTATTTAATGACTATTGTTTTGCTAAGTGTTTATATTTTTAATTGAGTTAATTTTAGGTTTTTGTTATTTGTTTACAAAAATTTCAAATGTGGGTATTTACATGGGGTTCTTTTTCTTTGTCATTCTCACATGAATTTTAAAACTTTTCTATATTTGTAGTTATAACCAAATTTGTATTGGGATTTTCAGGGGTCTCTGTTCTTTCTGTTCCATTGGTCTATATGTTTATCTTTTTGCCAGTATCATACTGTTTTGATTACTACAGCTTTGTAATGTATTTTGACATCAAGAAATGTGAAGCCTTCAGCTTTGTTTTTTCTCATCATTGTTTTTGTTATTTGAAGTTCTTTGAGATTCCATATGAATTTTAGGATTTTTTTTTTTCAATTTCTGTAAAAAATGCCATTGGAATTTTGATAGGGATCAGATTCAATCTGTAGATCACTTTGGGTAGTATAGTCATTTTAATATTAAGTCTTATAAACCTTGAAAATGGGGCATTTATCTATTTATTGGTGTCTTTACTTTCTTTCAGTAAGGTTTTGTAGTTTCACTGTACAAGTCTTTTGCCTTGTAGTTTAAGTTTATTCTTAAGTATTTTGTTCTTTTTGATGCAGTTGTAAATGAGATTGCTTTCTTAACTTCCTTTTCAGATTGTTCACTGTTAGTGTATGGAAAAGCACTGACTTTTGTACATTGATTTTTCTATTCTGACACTTTTCTGAATTTTTTTTTTAGTCCTAAAAGGTTATCTTTGCAAAATATTTAGGGTTCTCTGAATTTAAGATTATGCCATATGTGAACCATAATAATTTTGCTACTTCCTTTCTGATTCAGAACTCTTTTATCTCTTTATTTTTCTTGCCTGATTGCTCTGGCTAGTAGTTCTAGCACAATGTTGAATAGAAGTGATGACAGTAGGCATTCTTGTCTTGTTCTTGAGCTTAGAGAAAAGACTTTCAGTTTTTCTTTTTCTTTTTACCATTAAATATAGTGTTAGCTGTCAACTTCTCACATATGGCTTTTACTATGTTAAGATAATTTTCTTTTATTTCTGATTTTTTGAGTGTTACTAGCATTGAAAGTTATTGAATTTTGTCAAATGCACTTTCTGCATTTATTGAGATCATAATACAATTTTTATCCTTTGTTTTGTTAATGGGTATATTACAGTGATTGATTTTCATATGCTGAACCATTCTTGCATCCCAGGAATAAATTCCACTTGTTCATGGTGCATAATACTTTTAATATGGTGTGGAATTCAGTTTGCTGGTATTTTGTAGAGGATTTTTGCCTCTATATTTCTCAGAATTATTGGCCTGTAGTTTTACTTTCTTGAAGTGCCCTTCTCTCACTTTGGTATGAGGATAATCCTGGCCTTATATAATAAGTTTGGAAGTGTTCCCTTCTTTTCACTTTTTTGGAAGAGTTGGACAAGAATGAAATGTTTCATAGAATTCATGAGTGAAGTCCTCTGGTCCTGAGCTTTTCATTGTTGGGGAATTTTTGATTATATATTCAATGTCATTACTAATTACTGATTTGTTCAGATTTTCTATTTCTTCATTGTTAAATTTTGGTAAGTGCATGTATCCAGGAATTTATCCATTTCCTCTAGATTATCCAATTTGGGGGCATGTAATTGTTCATAGTAATCTCTTATAATCCTTGTAATTTTTGTGGCATCATTTGTAATCTCATCTTTCATTTCTGATTTTATTTATTTGAGTCTTCCCTTTTTTCCTAATTAATTCAGCTAAAGGCTTGTCCATTTTGTTCATATTTTCAAAAAACCAACTTGTAATTTTGTTTATTTTTTTCTATTCTGTGTTTTCTTTGTTATTTTTTTTTCTGCTCTTATCTTAATTATGTCCTTCATTCTGCTCACTTTGGCCTTAGATTCTTTTTGGTCCAGTTTCTTGAAATATAAAGTTAGGTTTTTAATTTAAGTTCTTTTTTTTTTAATGTAGGCATTTAGTGCTCTAAATTTCCCTCTTGGTACTGCTTTTGCTGTAATATATAAGTTTTGATATGTTGTAATTTCATTTCCATTTTTCTCAAAATAATTTCTAATTTCTCTTTTGATTTCTTATTTGACCCATTAGTTGTGAAAAAGTATGCTGTTTCATTTCCACATATTTGTGAATTTTTCAGTTTTCCTCTGCCATTAATTTCTAGTTTCTTTTTATTGTGGTAATAAAAGATACCTGAAATGATTTAAATGTTCTTAAATTTGTTAAACTTGCTTTAGTGAGCTAACATATAATCTATCCTGGAAAGTATTTCATGTGCACTTGAGAAGAATATGTGTTCTACTGCTGTAGGGTGAAATGTTCTGTATATGTCTGTTAGATCCATTTGGTCTATAGTGTTGTTTGAGTCCTCTGATTCGCTATTCATCTTTTGTCAGGATGTTCTATCCATTATTGAAAGTGGGGTATTTAAATTCCCTACTATTTTTGTGTCTTTGTCTATTTCTCCTTTCACTTCAGTCAATATTTGAATCATATATTTAAGTGCTCTACTGTTGGATACATATATATTTATAATTGTTATATATTTATGGTGAATTGACCCTTTTATCATAATATCTCCTTTGTCATTTTTAACAGTTTTTGAGTTAAAGTCTATTTTATTTGACATAAGTACAGCCACACCTGCTCTATTTTGGTTACTATTTGCATGGAATATCTATTTCCATCCTTTCACTTTTAGCCTATGTGTTTTCTTAAATCTAAAATGAGTCTCTTGTAGACAGCATATTGTTGGATCTTTTCCTTTAATCCATTTTACATTTCTATATCTTTTGACAGGGGGATTTAATCCATTTGCAGTTAAAGTAATTATTGATAAGGAATGATGTACTATTGCCACTTAGTTCATTGGTTTTTGTCTGTCTTGTATCTTTTTGTTCCTCTTTTCCTCTCTTGTTGTCTTTCTTCATGTATTGCTGATATTTTTGTAGTGGCATGCTTTAATGCCTTTATCATTTCCTTTGCATATCTTCTATGGGTATTTTCTTTATGGTAACCATGAAGATTACATACAACATCTTATAGTTGTAACAATCTATTTTAAAATAGCAAGAAGATAACTTTAATTGCATATAAATACTTTCCACTTTTACTCCCCCCACTTTGTTATTAATGTCACAAATTATAGTTTTTATACTGTATATCCATTAATGTATTTTATAGTTATATTGTTTTACTTTTGTCTTTTAACTTTTATACCATTATTAAAAGTGATTTATGTACCACCATTATAGTATAACAGTATTTTGTATTTCTTTATATTTACTTTTACCTTAGAATATAAAACTTTATACTTTTATGTTTTTGTGTTACTATTTATCATCATTTTCTTTCAGTTTGAAGGACTCCTTAAGCAGTTCTTGTAAGGCAGCTCTAGTGGTGATGAACCTCCTCAGCTTTTGCTTATCTGGAAAAGTGTTTATGTCTCCTTCACTTTCAAAGGATAGTTTGCCGAGTATAGTATTCTTGGTTGGCAATCTTTTTTCTTTCAACATGTTGAGTATATCATCCCACGCTCTTCTGCTCTGCAAGTTATCTGCTAAAGGGAGTTTCCCTTGTATGTCACTAGTTGCTTTTCTCTTGCTGCTTTCAAATTCTTTTTTGTCTTTGATTTTTGACAGTATGGTTATGTGTCTTGCTATTGATTCTTTGGACTTATTTTAGTTGGAGTTCACTGGGCTTCTTAAACCTGAATGCCTTATCCATCTCCAGATTTGGGGAGTTTTGGGCTGGCATTTCTTTAATTCAACTTTCTGGTTATTTCTCTTTCTCTTCTCCTGGATATTTTGTAATGCCTATATTGAGTCTCTTGATGGTGTCCTATAAATCCCTTAGGATTTCTTAATTATTTTCTTATTCTTTTCCTTTTTCTTTCTCTAGACATGTAATTTCAAATGACTTGTCTTCAAGTTCACTGATTTGTACTTCTGCTTAATCATGTCTCCTCTTGAACTCTGTTAGTGAATTATTGTGTTCTTCAGCTCTAAAATTTCTACTTGGTTTTTTATATTTTCTATGTCTTTGTTGATATTCTCATTTTGTTCATGCATAGTTTTCTTGAGCTCTTAGAACATATGAGGGTAGTTCAAAAAGTTCATGGAAAAATAGAATGGAAAGATAATACTAATCTTTCCAAGAACTTTTGAACTGCCCTCTTATTTATGATGGTAATTTTGAAATTTCGTTAGGTAATTTACTTCTGAGGAACTACTTCTGATTCTTTTGTATTGGGTTTTAGAGGGTTTTTTGTTGTTGTTGTTGTTGTTCTTTTTGGGAGGCTACGCTTAAGTGTTTCTTAAGGTATCACATAATTTTGTGTTTAAATCCATGCATTTGAAAAAACAGCCACTTTCCCAGTCTTTATAGGCTGGCTCTCTAGCTAGAGTGTCTTAGGTCTCTAAAACCTTTTTTGCAGGTGGGAGGGATGTGACTTCCTTAGACCTGTTTGTGTAATTTCTGTTAGAGGAACTTGCTGGTTTCTTTTTTAGTAGTTCATAATCTTTTGCTTTCTCTGGTGTCTATGGCACTAAAAGTTATCTGGCTCTACTCCCTGCTCTCCCTTGTTCTCAATAGCCACCATGTATCCAAAGTATGCTAGCTCCCTGTCAGTGCCTGGGGTCAGACAAGACAGATACAAGTTCTTTGTGAATGCCTCCAAAAACCTGGAATGCCGTAGTCACTCTTCCCTCATCTCCCGCCCTCCTAAGGAAGAAGCCTTAAAATATGCATCAATTTACAGAGCAGTGCTGGTCACAGTTAACCTACTCCCATTTTTTTCACCTCCTGCTTTTCTTTGCTCTCAGTGACCCCCAGGCATCCAAACTATGCTGGTCCCATCAGCACTCCAAGCAAGACTGATAGTAGTTCCTCAGGCAGCCCTCCTGAAATCCAAACACTGGACATTTTTTCCTTTTGTGTACTTCTTCTGAGAAAGAAGTCCCAAATCTCGGTGTTCTCTTTTGGTGCTGAGCTGTACTGGCTTGGGGTAGGGGCTGATGTGAGTAAAATGCAGTTGCTCTTCTTATACATTTCAGTGCAACTTTTCACGGCTTTGTGCTTTCTTGAGAATTCTGAAATTCTCATAAATGTGTGTTGGTCCATATACATTTTTGTTAAATCATTGTTTCTGTGGAGGAACAAATGCTGGGGACTTTTGTTCCTTCTCTCCGATATCATAAACCCTCAGTCCATTAATAGGTAAGTTTAATCCATTTTATTTAATGTGCTTACTGATATATTTACACTTATTTTGAATTGATTTTTAATTTGAATTTATCTGTATTATTGCTTTTCCATTTTTTATTTTTTTTCTTTCTATCTTCTGTTGGATTAATATTGCTATATCAATTTTGACTGGTTTGGAAACTGTACAATGCTTCTCTATTCTTCTAATTATTATATTTAATTTAAAAATACACATACATAATTATGTTTCTCATAATAACAATCTAAAGTTATTTATTATTTTATCTACTCAACCATGGCAGGAAGCTCAGCACATTTGGGTTATCAATAGGTCATCTTATTAATACCCAATCTTGTCAATATTGCCTAGAATTTTTCATTTTCATTTATCTTGACACAAAAGTACTACTCGTTTTAAATTTACGAATAATTTTAATCAAGTACTATGCTTATTTTTTCCACCTTTTGCCTTTGAAGTCACTTAGTTTTATTCCTTAGCAATAATTTTACTAGTTCTTTCAGTAAAAGTATGCAAGTTGTTAATTCTCTAAATGACGATAATCATGCTTATTTCTTCTGCATTTTAATGATAGTTCAGCTTTATATTGAACTTAACATTGACAATTATTTTCTCTTGGCACTTTGAAGATATTACTCTATTTTCCACTGACTTCTATTATTGCAGCTGAGATTTCTGTTTTCATTTAATTGTGAATAATACACATTTTCTTAAGTTTTAAAGTTTTTTTCTTGATCTGTGATAAAGCAGAATCACTGAAATATGATGCTGAGATTTCTGTTTTCATTTAATTGTGAATAATACATATTTTCTTAAGTTTTAAAGTTTTTTTCTTGATCTGTGATAAAGCAGAATCACTGAAATATGATATGAAATACTAAGTATGTGGTTCTTTTCATCCTACTCAGGACTTGGTAAGTCTTAGAATTTGTTTCTTTCATTCTGGAAAACTTTTGGCTGTTATTTATTCAAATATCACTTTTTAAATTTTTTCAAGATTTTATTCTGGAATTAATATTAGAGCTCCTCACTGTGCTTTCAAAACTGCTCTTTCATATTTCTACCTCTTTATTTCTTTGTGCTATGACCCAGATAAGCTTGTCAGTATAATATTCCAATATCATTATTTTTCATTGTGCAGTGTAAATTTAAATGTATATTATGACAAGTTAAAAAATCTAATAACCTTCTATATCAATTCCAAGTTCTCTAATTTATTCTTTTTCATATCTACCTGTTTTTGCTTCATGAACACCTATTTTGGTTTTATAATTTTTTATTAAACTTAAAGTTTCCATTATCTCTTTGGTATTTACTTCAAATTTTTTTCAGACTGTTATACAATATTAAATTCATTCAGGATCACCTTATGTTGTGATAATATTTTTTTGTGAATGAAATATTTTTTGTTTTTGTTTTTGTTTTTGTTTTCCTTTTTTCCCCCTCTCTGTTCACAATTCCCTTTCTAGCAGTTTTTGAAGTTTTCTTACCTGGCGCCTGTGCCCCTAGAGCAGAACCAACACTTAAGGGCTCCTGTTTTATTGTTATGTAGGAGACGGTATATATACAATCATCACTCTCGTGAAACACTTTGTTCAATTTCTAGTCAGGGGACACGCTGTTCAGTTATTTCTCTAGGAACAGCTTGCAACAACAGAATCCCAGTGGAATTTGGTAATAGCTAGTGACTTCAAGAGTGAATCTAATCCTTATTCTTTATCTTGTGGGGAATACTTTCAGTTTTCTTTGAGCCACAAGTGCCAAACTTTAACTGCTTTTGCTTACTTCTTGGGCTGTAGCCCAAAGTCCTGTGTTTTATGCTTTTTTTTCTTTTCTGAGCCTTAAAAATGCATACGCCAGTGCTAACTTTCCTAATCTCTAAATTTATAGTTTGTTGCTTAATATTGTCAGTAGAGTAGAAATTTGTCTTAATGCATAATATCATTGGAAATTTTGAAGAAATGTTCCTGTCTACCTTTTTTGTGCAAACTTTCTGCAAATCCCATAGACCTATACAGTGGTAAGTCACTTCACGTCATTTCACTTCACTTCACTTCACCTCCAAACACTTGGACAATACCAGTAAAAAACAGATACAAATTTTTAGCTCATGATCTTTTTTTCAGATCAGAATTTTGTTCCCTCCTCCTGACCCTGCCAAGTTTTCTAAATTGCAGAGCTAAACACATTTCCAGAACTAGAAAAACTTCACAATACAAGTAAACTTAGTATCTAGTAGAAGATTCAGTATAGCTGAAATAAAACATAGGTTTCTATTTACATAGGTTTCAGTCTTTCATAAAACCTCTGAAAAATCAATGGCATAAAAATAACAACTACCATTTCGTGAGTATTAATATGTCTTATGTAGAATTTATGTACAATTCATTTAACGCTTACAAAAAAGCTTTTATGGATCCTTTTAGACACTGGAAGGACCTGTGTCCTCAGCCTCAGCTATTTGCCAAAAGAGATAGTAGCTGAACTGGAATTAGAACTCAAACTTTTATGATTCTTTAGTCCATGGTCTTAACTATATTACTACTACTACATTGGCCTGATGTTTTATCATTTAGAACACTTTGGTTATGACAGAAAATACTGTTCAAACTAAAAATAGAAAATGTATTGACTCATGTAACTGGAAAGTCTTGGGGGTAAAATTAGCTTTAGTAATGGCTCTAAATAGGCTCAGACGTTATTAAAATGTAATTTATCTTTGCTCCTGTTTGGACTCTTGTCCATGTGTTGGCTTTAGTCTCCAGATCTGTGTAGCAGCGGAATTGCTACAAAAGCAGTAGCCTCACATCATCTCAGGTTCAAGTCTCAAGAAAAAATAGCTATTCTTTTCCTCAAAGCTCTCACACTTGCCCATATGATCAACCTGACTGAAGAGCTTGAGTCCTGAGTCAATTTGTTTACCAATCACTGAGGCCAGGGGAAATGAATGCACTGACTGACCGAAGCCTAGGTAATATGCTTCATCTCTGTAGTCAGGGGATGCAGTGCAACCCAAAGGGGTGATTACTGTCCCCATATTGTTAGCATTACCAGAAAGCAGACAGTGGTTATTAAAGGATCGAAATATAACATATGTCCACCTCAGTTGTGACCAATTATTGATAAGTTTTTACTGTTAAAACATATCCATTAGCATCAAATGTCTCCTATTTCCTCAAGAAAAAATAAGACTTGTAAAACATGCATATGAGCTGGGAGAAATGCTCAGTATTGAAAATACTCTTGGGATGACATTGCTCTGGAAGCACAGTGT
>NW_007731960.1:22527-24679 GCF_000696425.1 Galeopterus variegatus
GAAGTTTTTACTGTTAAAACATATCCATTAGCATCAAATGTCTCCTATTTCCTCAAGAAAAAATAAGACTTGTAAAACATGCATATGACCTGGGAGAAATGCTCAGTATTGAAAATACTCTTGGGATGACATTGCTCTGGAAGCACAGTGTGAGGCAGTATTACTAGATTAAATTGATGCCTGCCTTTTATTCACGTGAAAGAAGAAGCAGTGAGAAGGAGGTGTGAGGGATGCTTAGCCTGATTGAGAAAGGTTAATTACATGTGAAATGAGGCTGGGATTCAGAGAATGTTTGCTCTAGATTTTGTGTAATGTTATATTAACACTGGGATTCTCTTTATTCTATTAACAAAATAAACTCATTTTGTTTGGTTTCATTTTACAGTTGCTTTAATCCCACTGAACATTTACACTTTTATTTAATTTTACTAAACATTTCTGGATAGTAAAATACCTATAGAATTAAGCAACTGCAGGATATTAAAGACATCCAGTTCTTACAGAGATTTGATCTGCTAATTAGCCACACCAATTTTATGGATCATTGCATCTCACTTAAAATGTATTGTTATAGGTTTATAATCTTTCCGTAATGAGCTTTTATTGAGTGCATGGGCTAACTTCTGTGCAATGTACAAGAGAAACTCCCCTCTCCCCACCTAAATAATATATTTGCAAACCTAGTAAATCACAATGAGATTCCATTGAAAATGGTCCTCTTGGCATTATTAAATGGTTTGTTTGGGACCATGGTAGAAAATACAAATACGTTAGGGGGAAAGAGTCAGAGTGCTTTCTATAGAGGTTTAACAAAGGAGACAAGTGGAGAGGAAGAAAGACATCATCGAATGAATTGATAGGCAATACATACGGGGGTCAACTTTTCTTTCATTATCACAGTGACTTTAAGTAGTCCTTTTGCATTTCAGCTTTTTGGTTACTAAAATAGAATAAACTAAAATTTTCTGGTTTATCAACAGGCATATTTATTTTCAGAATTAATAACTTTTGAAGTGCATTTTAAAAACTTTAGCCTAGCTACTCATGGAAAAGAATGGTCAGATTGAAATGCTACTGACAATGTTAGACTTTACTTGACCCCTGTGCGTCTGGAGGACAGTAACGATCAGGAAATTACCCCCAGGGCTGGCCCTGTGGCTCACTCGGGAGAGTGCGGTGCTGGTAGCACTGAGGCTATGGGTTCGGATCCTATATAGGGATGGCCGGTGCACTCACTGGCTGAGTGTGGTGCGGACCACACCATGCCGAGGGTTGCGATTCCCTTACCGGTCAGAAAAAAAAAAAAAAAAGGAAATTACCCCCAACCTTTCAGGTCCTAAGAAATGGCTTGCTGCAGAGAACCACCCTTCCCTGTAGGACTTAGATAAGACTCATGAATGACCTTTTGTCTACTTATGACAAGGCCAGACACATACCCTCCAAATTCCTATTTGCTATCTCACAAATGATTAACTAAATGGTTTATTCCTACTGACCAATCTGAACAAAATGCCCACTAACTCGACTTGATCATACTTTAGTTAAGTTTCTTTTCCTTTCTCAGGCCCCTTGAACTTTGGGTCACTCTTGAGCACTGGAAATGGAACAAGCCCTATTAATGGCCTCTCCTCAAACCAGCTGACCTCAGGGTAAAACATTCCCTGATCAAATGTGTATTTATGCTCCCTGGCTCATCCCACTCTCCACACCAGCTTCTTTCTAGCCTTGTAAACACTCCTCCCTACAATAGAAAAGCCATTTACTGCCCGACCATTGAGACACTTGCAGATCTCCTGGTTGGAACATTTTCCTTACTGCAATTAATACCTAAGCCTGGAATTTTAAAAATTTGACACTACAATTATTTAAGCAGAACTAGAATATTTATTAGGATTCATTTCCTAGAGAGAAAAATCTCATAATATTTGTTTTCTCTTCTTATCTTAACAGAAATTTAGTAGTGTAATTTTAGACATGCTACTGGTACAAATAAAGATACTAATAGGAAGACATACTAATTAAATATTTAAGCACCAAGCAAGCCGTCATATTACAAACTAAATGCTTCAGTATCACCACCAATTGCCTTCCTGAATTCCTATCTCTGTTAGTAAATCACCATTCCCTCAGCAACCATGTTGGAAATTCCATT
>NW_007731960.1:25538-27218 GCF_000696425.1 Galeopterus variegatus
TCAGTCACCAAGTCAGTTGATTCTATCTCTAATTAACGTTCCTCACAGCTTTCCCTTCTTTCCTGATCTGCTGTTATCATTTTAATTCAAGCTCTCTTTGATACTTCACATGCTAGTACTGTTATGGTACTTGCATGGTCTGTTTCAGTGAGATTCTCTCTCCCGCTGGCAGATGAGCGTGGGTTTAGAGAAAATCGGAGCAGAGTGTTTGATATAGAGATTGGATTTTCAGGTCTGAAGTCAAAACAGGAGTTGCTCTTAAGGTTCCTGAAATATTTGAGGGCAGAATTTCAAGTGGAAAGCAGTAGACTATGCTTTCAGAAAACCCAACTTTTGAAGTGCAATGAGTAGAAAAAAAGTTGAATGACAAATGTAGAGAAAATAAAAAGAAATAACCTTCTGAAGATTGAGGTCAAGGTGTGAAAGTTAAGGATTGTTAAAGAAGCATATTTTGACATGTTTTGAGACTTTATAACGGTGGAGATATATTCCCATGTTTGTCCTTTATCCCCATAATTTCTTTAAAGTACAAGTTATTGCAGTTGAGTTTGGTACTGTGAGGATCTAGTCCTTTTTGTTAGGCATGTCATTTCCTAATGGTGGGTGATTCAGGAGGATAGCAGGCAACATTTTTGATGAGCTGGCAGAGTTTTCCTCAGGCTGGTTCTCTGTTTGTGAAGTGGCTTGCTCTGACAGAATAAAGGCACAACTTCTCTCAGCCTGGCAGTATGCCCTGAAATTAGTAAGGTTCCAGAATCAGAGGCCAGCTTCAACGGCTCTGTCTTCTCTACAATATTCTCCCTGGATTTTAAGCCACTTGTGAAAATGAAGTATACATTTACCTCGAGATATTTTTTATTAGAACTTTCCTACTGTGGCCCTTCCTAGTACAGTAGGGTTGTGCTGGTAAAGAGTGCTACGTGTTCCTTCTTCTTTTAAAAATCGATCCATCAAACTTTAGATAGACAAATGGTTGCTAGTCACAGAGATTCAGTTTTCCAATCATTCTGGTTTCTAGGTATGACCATAGGACGAAGTTTTGGCCAACTGGACATGAGGGGAAATAGTATATAAAACTTCTGGGTGCTGTCCTAAAAAAGAATGAGCATGCCTGTGATGGTTAATTTTAGGTGTCAACTTGACTACATTAAGGAACGCCTAGAAGCCTGATAAAGCATTATTTTGGGGTGTGTCTATCAGGTTGTTTCCAGAGGAGATTAGCATGTGGGCCTGAGTTGGCTAGGTGGAAAAAAATACGCTCCCAATATGGGCGAGCACATCCAATCTTCTGGGGACTCAGAGAGAACAAAGACAGAAAAAGGTGAATCACTCCTTCTCTCTCTTTCTCTTTCTCTCTCTCTGCTGGAGGTGGGATACACTCTACTCTCCTGTCCATGGACATCACGGCTTGAGGCTCCTCAGTCTTTGGGTTCCAGGACTCATTCCAGTGGCACTGAGGCCTTTGGCCTTGGACTGAGAATCATGCCATTGGCTTCCCTGTTTCTTGGACTGAGCCACGCTACTGTCATTCAATTTGCAGACAGCCTATCATGGGACTTCTCAGCCTATCATAGGATTTCTCAGCCTTCATAATTTTGTGAGCCAATTCCCCTAATACGTCCCCTATCATATATCTATATACACATCCTATTGCTTCTGTTTCTTTGGAAAACCCTGAGT
>NW_007731960.1:27622-30644 GCF_000696425.1 Galeopterus variegatus
ATCATGCCATTGGCTTCCCTGTTTCTTGGACTGAGCCACGCTACTGTCATTCAATTTGCAGACAGCCTATCATGGGACTTCTCAGCCTATCATGGGATTTCTCAGCCTTCATAATTTTGTGAGCCAATTCCCCTAATACATCCCCTATCATATATCTATATACACATCCTATTGCTTCTGTTTCTTTGGAAAACCCTGAGTAATACAATGTCCTGCATTTCTTCTTTGTTTTCCCACTGCCTGGAATGCTGATAAGGTAACTTGATGGCAGGAGCTGGAGCAGCCATGTTGGTCGTGATATGGAAGCTGTGTGTTGAGGAACGGAGAGCCACCATATCAGTCCTGGACTGCTTGTACTTAGACTGTTAGGGAAGACAGAAAGGTATTTTACCTTGTTTATGTCACTCTTATGAGGATACTTCAAAAGTTCCTGGAAGGATCTGTTTTATCTTTTAGTTATGCTTTTCTGTGAAATTTTTGAAGTACCCTTGCATTTTTGGCCCTTGATATAGAATGTGAATTATATGCTAATATTATTTTAATAAATCCTCTTTAAATAAATGAATGAATAAGGTACTGTGTCATTGAAACTAACCCCTTCTACTCTACCTAGGCTGACAAGACTTGGCATTGTATAGCTGGCCTAAGTAGCTTGGCTGGAGTTCACAACCTGGAGGTCCTGGACTTGTTTGTCACATAGGCACATGTGGATTGGCCCATATATTGTTTTCCAATTGAAATAATTGCCAACATTTCTACCACAGCAGATATCATATAAGCATTCCTATTTCTGGATAGCTTAAAACATCACATAGTAAAGAAACTCTCGGCCCACCTTTAGGCCTTGCCCCAAATGACAGGTGTCGAGTCTCATTTGTGCCTTTGGGTGGTGCAGGCCTGCTTCACTCATTTCATTTGTGCAACTGCCTGGTCACATGCACATATGAGTTGTGACCTGCCGTATAGTATTCTAATAAAAACAGATTTCTGTTACTGATCAACACATACTGCTTCATACACACACACACACACACAATCGAAATGGCCAATGTAAAGCTGTTTTATTGGAATTTCCGTCTCTCATGAGCTCTTTCAGGTCAGGAGCTAATTATCCTTTACCCTTTGTCCTTTACATTCACTCTGGTGAAAAACCATACTCCTAAACTGTTTTATGGCCTCTAATCTAATCGAAGGCAGAACTAGGGGCATCCTGCATGGGTTTAATCTCTCAAACAGGTCTCAGCTTGAATAACCCTTCTGTAAACTGGCAGGCTTCCTATCACAGGTTCTCTTCAAGTCATTTTCCTGGGAGTCATGTTACTTGCTTCTCTGCACAATAAACAGACCTTATTAATAATTAGGATTCTATCTGAATCTGTCTTAATTGGTAGAAAGTATCATCCTTCGCAACCTAATAAAACACTCAGAAAATCAACATCTTCATCTGATATACAATTTATTTCTTTGTATGATAAATGATGACACTTGAATTAATAATTCATTAATTCATTGCTGGGGCTTAGTTATTAAAAACAAGTTAAAATTAAATTTTAAATAAAGTTTTTTTAATTGGAAAGAATCACAGAAAATTTTTAAGAGTACTTACTTTTTTGAAAAAAAGGGATGGAGGAGGCAAGATGGTGACTGGAAGGGACTGCTTATACTTTATAATTTTCTAAAATTTTTATCCTATATATATTACAGAAAAATAAAAATAAATGTACTACTACAGAGATAACCAGCTGGGAAAATTTTGGTTACTTTACATTTTTTTAAAAATTGAAAAAAAATTTACTAACAGGGAAATATACCTAAGAGATATTATGAAGTAAATACAGTAAGTTATATAATAATACGTATAATACAATTCTATTTATGTAATAAAACCTTTACCTTCATATGTACATATGTACATGTAAAATCATTGAAAATGAAAGGAATGACACAAAATTACGATGACCAATGAGAAAGGAAGGACATGAGACAGAAAACAGAAGAAGGCCATCACATTCACTTTAAGTAGTTTTATACTGCTCAATTATTTCTGAATTTCATATATTACATGCATAATTTTTAAGGTAATTAAAACTTAAAAGCAAATCATAACTGTTGACCCCAAATTAAATGTAAATCATAACTTTGACCCAATAATTCCATTTCTGAGAATATATTATTATTACACTTTTTTTTTAACTATATGACAAATTCACAAAATTTAATATTGTTTAGTCATTGAAAATCATGATTACCAAGAGTATGTAATGTTTTGGTAATTTAATAACAAGTGAAAAAAAGTCGGATGCAATTTTAAATATTCAGCTTAGTAATAAAATTAAGTAATTAAAAAATACTAAAGGATACATCAAGTGTTAATGTTTTGTGTTTCACAAAACATTACTTGAAAAGAAAAAACTTTTAGACCTTTCAAAGGCATCTGGTCCATTGCATCCTGTAACACAAAGAACACAAAATATCTTGGCGCCAAAGGATACCAAACCATTTCTTAAATGTCCAGGAAATTAGACTTTTATCTATTGTAACCAACTCTAAATTTACCTCCAAATATACTTGTGAAGATGTTTAAAGGCACTCCAATTTAATAAGTAAATTGAACATTAGAAACAAGTGGAATTTTGAACAGCCACATCATTTTTGCATACATACTTCGTTATTAACTTACCTATAAAGGGTAAAGCCTCCTGTGCAGTCAGAGTGTGAACTCATCACACCATGAGTTCTATATCGCAATGGCAGAATGTGCCTTCTTTATACTCACAAATATATTCATTGCCAAATTCCTGTCAAATGGCTTTTATCATGCTAAAATCAACTTCTCATTGGTCGTCTTTGCTTTCCTACTTTTCTCGTTTGTTTAGTTAAATGTATTTCAATTTAAAAGTTTCCTTCTTTATTTCTCCTTTGCTATTTGTCTAGAACAATAGTGAGAAACATGTGTTTTTCAGTAATTAGTAATTTCCCAGAAAATTCAAAGGAGATTTTTATTTTCAAGGTTTGGTAGCCC
>NW_007731960.1:30937-87414 GCF_000696425.1 Galeopterus variegatus
AAGCCTCCTGTGCAGTCAGAGTGTGAACTCATCACACCATGAGTTCTATATCGCAATGGCAAAATGTGCCTTCTTTATAATCACAAATATATTCATTGCCAAATTCCTGTCAAATGGCTTTTATCATGCTAAAATCAACTTCTCATTGGTCGTCTTTGCTTTCCTACTTTTCTCATTTGTTTAGTTAATGTATTTCAATTTAAAAGTTTCCTTCTTTATTTCTCCTTTGCTATTTGTCTAGAACAATAGTGAGAAACATGTGTTTTTTAGTAATTAGTAATTTCCCAGAAAATTCAAAGGAGATTTTTATTTTCAAGGTTTGGTAGCCCCATCCTAGCCATGGAAAGATTCTAGTTTTAAGTTTTCTGATTTGCCCTTTCATAGTATTTAGTTACTTGGAGATCTGCTGGCCTGAGAAAACCCCTCATGAACTAAAATATCTCATCCGATCACCCACAGCTTGACCATTCTCTTCTCCCATGAGTTCTTGCCTCTCCCCACACACATAACACCCCCATAACCTTGCTCTATGTTTAATGTCTGATTGACAACACAGTGAGATTTGAATGACTATTGAGAATGTCAATAAACTCTTCCGCATTCTTCACCTTCTTCCTGCTGCCAGGCACTTTTCTGCAAAGTTTAGAGGCTTTAGCTCTTGTTAGTATATTTTTGCTACAAATATTCCTGTTTATTGGCATCTTTTTTGCACAGTTATGCATTTGAACCTTTTGCAATATAAGCTACAGTTCAAGTCACAATTTCAAATAACAGGATTCCAGACTCTTAGTAGGAAAACTGGTTTAACCTCCAGGTATCTCTCTGTGTTCTCATGAGCAAGCCCTATGAACTACCAGATAACTAAAGACTGAATAGTTTTTACTTTTGTAGACTCAGCTAGGTTTCAATTTATACCTATTTAACTAAATCACATCCTGAGAGGGAAGGGGGAGGGAGGAATCAAAAAAAAAGAAAGATCACTCTGGTGCAATATGGGAAATGGAATGGAATGAGGATAGAACGAAAGAGACCAGGAAATGACTGAAGTGGTCCCCGCAAAGGGTGCCTGAACAGGGCCTTGGAGAATCATACTTTTAGGGTGAACTTAGGAATATGGACTTAGGTAATGATAAATCAGAGAGAACTGACAGAAAAAATAGAAATATAATTTTAATACAAATTATTCCTTTAAAACAACCACCCAGTATAACTATTAGTTTTTCTATTGTCCTTATATGAGGTGCTATATTTATTTCACTTTATTTTTCTCCATTGTCAATTTTTATTTCATTTTCAGGCTCATTAAACCATGCATACATTAAAGTTATAGAGCTCCACTCTGAGACACACCCAGATAATTAAATAAATTAGTTAAATATTATGCTACTTAGCTTCTGCTTGATAAACAATTGCTAAGATCTAAATAAAACATATTCTTCAATGTCATGCTGTTTCATCACCTTAAAAATTTACTTCTTGATATTTGCAAACTTAGTGTGTTAAAATATAAAGCAACTTCTTGAAAATCAAATCACATTGCTAACCAAAGAAATATTAAGACAAAAGGATATTTGACTCCCAATCTAGGAATAGTAGAAACTCACTGAGATGTTTAGAGTTATCTTAGGTGTATTGAAGGTGTTGATTGCCTCTTCTTTCAGAAAATGATCATAACCTAAAAGTCCTGGGAAAATACTCATGTAATCTTGGAAAACACACATTCTTACATGGATCATGAGTGAAAAAGAAGTTTCCAGAAAAATTAAAGAAAGTACAATTTTAGTGCACAATGCTTAATGTAAAATGAAGTAAACGGCTGTTTATGCTGAGACCCTTTATCAGAGTGTTCCATTCTATCCCACTGTGAAGCTATATTCCATAACAAAGTTTCACAACTTACAATAGGCCAAGAAAAAAATTCCACTCATTTTTTTAGCTTTAAAAGAAAAATATAATCCCATCTCAACAAATGAGCTCTGTGCACTGACACATGAAAAAGTAAGAAGGTATATATATTAATGAATACAGTATTTATGTAACTCACTCTCCAATAAACTGGAAATTAAACCATTTTTTTGTTTTTATTAAATGATGGGGCAGCTTAACACAAACAATCTGATGGGAAGAAAAGAGTATAGAGGTACAGGTGATCTCCATTAACCTAGCAATTTTTTTCTTTCCATTGCTTTCTGTGTGGCTCAAATTTGCATTTTGAGAGAAGAAAAAGAAAAAAACAAGCTCTTCAATAGAAGATTTACATATTAGTATAAATTGAGTAAAATTCTTGATGTGGAGGCAAAAATAAATGGCGGGGGAATCAAGACTTACTTCTGTAGGGGGACATTAGTGCATATCACAACTGGTTGGTTGTGCTTATGTCTTTACACACATGTAAGTGGAAAATCAGCTGTAGATAAATGTAAGTGGAAAGTCAGCTATGGATATTTTTAAGTCTCTAAAGCAGAATTAAGACACATTGTTAATGTTTTATTTTTGTTGTTCAAAACCATGCACTATTTATAAGAACAATAATAATAAATCTAATACAAGGTTTATATTACTAAATTCACTTTTTTGAACACAAGTGATTCATAATGCCCTATTCAGAAGTCTTTTCAGATGCAAAGATGGAAAAGAGGCATTTTTTTTTCTTTCAGTAAAAAAATCATTAATATATTCAAGGTTTAACTTTCCTTTTACAAGTGTTTCTGAGCGTACCATATGGCACCAGTTAGATTTGAAGGTTTTCATTTGCTTTTTAAAAATCTGAGTGAGGTTTCCTTTCATAAGCTCATACATACTGGTTATTTTTCAATAAGCATAAAACTTCTATATAACACCAAATGCATGATTTAACAGGAAGGAATAAAAAATACATGGCAATATAATAATTGGCTCATTTAGGTAGAAGCTCCTTTGAAGCTTAATAGTAAAGGATAAGCAGTCATTAGCTTATTAGTTCAACTTGGACCCAGTACTTATTTTTTTCTAAGTTAGTGCTGGAATAAATACCTTCAGAAATTGTGAAATGCCCATCCCTTTTTCTGTGCGCCCTCCCTAGTTCCACAGTCACAAAGAGGAGTGAGTTTGTTCCTACCAACTAAGTCAATTGGAATGGAAATGATAATATATTTGAGCAGATGTGTGTCAATGTCATTCTACAAAAAAAAATAAAAAAGAAAGAAAAAAGAAAGGTTGTCTGTACTCTGCAGTGGCACACATCATCCTAAAATAAAAAACACTGAAATTCTTTGTTTCTATTAGAATTCGCCTATGAAAATATGGTTGAAAACTATAAAATAAAAGATATGAAGATTTAAATGTACTTGCTGAAATAGTTCACAAACAGGCACTGCTAATTCTAATGAAGGAAGGAAAGTTTCAAACAAAGACATGATAAGAACAACCTTTAGGAAACGTAAGTAAGATGTATACTAATTAATAAGCTAGTCTTTCTTGAGCCTTATCATGTAATTGATAAAGGAACTAGTATGATGACCTACTATAGGTCAACGTGTTTAAGTAAATTGTTGCCTTTTCAAATTTGAAAGGCCTAAGGTTCTATTTTCTTAAATATATTTTTAATTTAATTTATATTAACTTCTAAAAGAAAGTATTGTAAGAAGGGTAAGCCTTGGGGAGTTTATGTCTGTTTTTCTGTTACACTTTTTTTCCCAGTAAAATTGGTGAAATAAGATGGCATCTAAATGTAGAAAAAACATTAGGACATGGTGACATTGGATGTGCAAGGCAAAAAAAAAAAAAAAGCTATTGTTGAATTCCTTAGTATTAGGCACACAATATCCTCAGGAATTACATAATTCTAAAGCCAACATTTAAGAGGATAAATGCACATACAGTATTCACCTGATTTTTATAATTTTATGCACCTGTACTGTATATTCAGCAAATATTAATAGAGCATGTATTTGCTATGAATCATTTGAAATTCTCATGACTGAGATGAAGGCTGCAATTCACATTCTCAAGAAACTAACAGTCTCCAAAAAGGAGTCAGTTACAATGATAAGAAGTATGCTATAGATAGATACACAAAGTTGTAGCAGCAAGGAGCAGGTTACTCAAGACACATAACTGTAGTGGACCTTTGAAAGATTAGTAGGGACTTCTCTGGTAGAGAAGGGAGGAAAGATGGAAGAAACTTGAAGGTGATAAGAGAACATCATACAGATAAGGAAATGGTTGGAGCTGATGTGTCTTGACTATCAGTTTGGTGGATTAATGTGAAAGAAGTGAGGGGGAAGTTACAGATCTTTGAAGTCTTTACATATTGCTTTTATTTACTTGGTTTTATCCAACCAACAGAGGAAGAGTAGAGAATTTTAATCATAGGAGTTACACAATTAGATGGCAGCAGTATAGAAGGTAAGTTAACAAAAATGAGACAGCTTAGAGGAAGCTACCACAGTAATTTAGGATTTAAAAAAGGGAGCTTGAGATAACTAATGGCAGTGGAGACATACAGAGAAGACACGTGAGAGGAATAAAGGAGAAGATGTCATGATCAGATGTCAAGTAGAGAAGTTTTCTAAGATGACTCCCATTTTGGTTTGGGAGATTAAGTAGATGGTAGTACTTATTTCCAAATTAGATAATATAAGAAGAGGATCAGGCTTAGAGGTTTACAATATGGGGGGAAGGGAGTATATAGTATATAGAAAAAGAATACTGGTATTTTACAAGTTAAGTTTAAGATGCCTCTAAAACATATAGTACATATATTCATTAAGCATATGTGTAGATGTGTCTTCATGAAAAAGAAATGTCAGAGAATATTTAGCATATAAATAGTAATGGTTAGTCAAGTAAAATATTTATATCAAATGTACAAGAAGAGTGAGTAGAGTGAGAAGAGACCTCATGATCCAATCTCCTCCCAACAGCCTCACCTCTCAATACTGCCACATTGGGGATTAAGTGTCAACATGAATTTTGGTGGGGACATTCAAATCATAGCACTGTATGCAGTTAAAAGAAACCATGCAGCTCCTTCAATATTTTGCTTAGAAATCTTCTTCCAAATATCCTAGTTCTTAAATTCTGCCTTCCTTAAAGCCACAGGGCATGGACACAATTCTGTCAAGTTTTTTTTGCTACATTATAAAAAGGATGGTCTTTATTCCAGTTTCTAGTAAGATATTTCTCATTTCCACCTGAGACGTCATCAGAAGGGTTTTACTGCTCATATTTTCTCCCAACATTCTGATCAAAACCATATAGGTAATGTCTAAGAAGATGCAGAATTTTTTTTACAGCCATTCTCTTCTTCCAGAAACACCCTTAATGCTCTGCTCATGACAATACAGGCTTTTTCTAGCCTGCTCCTCCAAAGTCTTCCAATTTCTGCCCATTATCCAGTTCCAAAGCTGCTTCCACATTTTCAGATATTTGTTACAGCAACACTCCTCTTCTCTAGTACCAATTTTTGATCTTAATCTGTTTTGTGCAGCTATGACAGAATACCTGAAACTGAGTAATTTATACATAGGATTAATAGAAAGAAAAGAAACAGAAATTTGCATTAAAATCACAAAATCAACTCTGTCTGGAGGCCGGGAAGTCCAAGATCATGGCACCAGCATCTTGTGAAGGCCTTCTTGCTGCATAACAACACGGTAAAAGGCAAAACATGACAGAGAGAAACAAAATGGGGCCAACCTCACCCTTTCATAAGGAACCCACCCTTGAGATATAACAAACATGCTTCCATGAAAACAGCATTAAGGCATTCATTAGGGTGCAGCCCTCATAACCTAAACACCTCCCATGAGGCCCCACCTCTCAACACTGTTGCATTGGGAATTAAGTTTCCAAAATATGCTTTTGGGGGGCCAATTTGAACCATAGCAGCTATACTTTTTAGAGTAAGTCTGTATCCAGTAAAGCTATTTGGGTCATTGGTGATTACTGTCCCTTCAAGGAAATTAGCATTTCTTTCATTCTAGTAATATGCACTGAGCACTTACTAATCACTCTTGAGTGATTTTTAGTAAATTGAATAGCCTAAAATTTAGTTCCTGCCATTATTGATTCAGATGGTTGATTCTCAAAGTTTGGGGGATTTGGGTGGCCTGGTTCACCCCATTTTATATTTAAAAGTCACAGGTGGGCTGCCTTCCCAAGACTTTGAGAGAAATTGTTATAAAAAATGTTATTGCTAGCAGTAATAATCAAATTTACTCTGAGATTTGATAGAATTCAATTATACACAGGGGTTGTAGTTAGCAAATTAAGAGGGATTTTTATTGAAACTGTTATTAGCCAATTAGTATAATTGGGCTTTAACTTTTTATGTTGAGTCCCTTAGTCTATAGATTAAACCCATTGAAATTTCTCCTTATTTTAAGGCAGGCACACCATTAAGCTATTCAACTTTTAAACTATGCTTTGCCATCTGCTCAGTTCAAATGGTTGTGTGAATTCATCTCTCGTTAGGCTTTATTATGCTTGCACCAACATAGCGTTTTAACCTCTAAACACAGGAAAAGCAACAAACAGGTGAAGATCAACAAACACTGCAGAAAGATTTTAAATGACTAATCAGTTGGAGGAAGTGTCTAAAAAGAGCAGGCAAGAAAACGGAATGCCAACTGTTGTAGCCACAAGCTTCAGAAGGTGAGAAAAGATGGCTGCCTGCCAAGGAAACCTCAGGCCCCATAAATTCAACGTGTTATTACAAATAAAAACACTGGTGTACGGGCATGCATGCATATGTATGTGCAGGTGCACACACACACACACACACACACACACACACACACACACACACACACACACACACACACACACACACATACCCTTAAGGAAGCAACAGCATATTTTTAAGAGAGAGTATAGAGAATGTTCAATAAGACATAATGATAGAGTTTGGATGTGTTGTTCCTCTGAAGCTCATGTCAAAATCTGATCCCCAACTTGGAAATGTTGGGTCTGGTTTGGGTCTTGTTAGTTCCAATGAGAGCTGGTTATTTCAAGGACCCTGGCACCACCTCTCTTTCTCTCTCTCTCTCTTTCTCTTGCTTCCTCTTACCATGTGATCTGCTTGTACCCACAGGTTGGCCCACTGTTTTCTGCCATGAATAGAAGCAGCCTGGGGACCATGCCATATGCAGCTATCCCAGAATCGTAAGCCAAATAAACTTCTTTTCTTTATAAATTACCCAATCTATGGTATTCTGTTACAGCAACACAAAATGGACTAATACATATAATGAGTTAGAAAACAGATTTTGGAATCAGAAAGATGAAGATCATAGTACTGCTTTCATCCCTAAGTGATTGGTTGCCTTGTACAAGTTCCTGAACATTTCTAAGCTTCTACTTCCTCAATTTCAAAATGGGAATTAAACCAGTCCCTATGTCTGGGACTGTTTGGAGAATTGTTATGGACATGCAGGAAAGGTCTTCCAACTGAACCTGACAGGGAATAAACACTTCCCACGTGCTGGCAATACTCAGTTAATATGATTCCTCTGTTTCCTTGCTGCTTGTTTCCAATTGTGTCCCTCTTTTCCTTTAAAGTAGTAACTTTAAAGGAACTTTCAGGTAGATTAAACTCACTTTTCAGATACTGTTCTAGTTTCTCCTTCTGTGTAACCCATGTCTCCATATAATTTAGATTGCTCTATTCCCAAGTAAGAAAGCTTTATACCTCCCCAGCCCCCATCTAAAATTCTTCCTCTATTCTTCCAAATACCCTGTCTCCCTCTCTCTGTTCATCCAGCAGTTGTCTTCCTTTACAGCTCATTTCAATCCCTTTCTAAAATCCACATGCTTTTTTCCCTTAAACTTTTATGTTGATAACTTGTTTAGCCCTTTTAGAATTTCTATAACATCTAAAAAGATTCATCAAAAGATACTTTATTGGTCAATGAACCAATTTTATTTTTAAATGTATACCTTCAAGCATTTGTATTTTCAATACTCAAGACTTAGATATTTCCATAATTTTAGCTTTATGATGACACAAACCCGAGGCCTTTTGATATACTGTAAATGCCACCCTCCTCCCCGAGTTCATTAGAGTTTTAGTAAAAATTTGGGGTTTACTGGTTATCAAAAATAGCCTAAATTACATTTTCTTTCTCATTCTTTAATAATTTCTATAAGCTAAACAATGGGAAAATGGGGAAAATTTTTAAAAATGACTCTCCAGTGATGAACTTTTACACAAAAGATGTATTTACAATAAGTTTGTCAATGATGTCTATAATAAGATCTAAAGTATGTATATGTCATCTTTCTACAAATATTTTTGTGCCACTACTATTTACAAGATGTTGCTCTAGGCTCTGGAAATATAAGAGTGAACCAGATAGACAAACTTTTATTGCAAATGAATGAATAAATAAGATATTTCCAGGTAGTGGTGAATTCAATAACGAAAATAAAACAGATGGATAAGACATAGACTGATTAAAGAAGTGTAAAGATTGGATAAAGTAGTCAGGATAGTCTTAGATGTGGAGATGACATTTGAACTAAACCCTGTATGACAGAAGGATACATTTCAGAAAGAAACATCACTAAGCACAAGGAGTATAGGGCAAAGTTAGTCCTAGATGCTCTAGAAAGCCAGCTGGAAGTATAATATAATGAAAATATTTCAGGAGCCAGATCTCATAGGAATTTGTAAGTCTTTGTAAGCAAAATGAAGCTACCATGTTTTAAGAAGAGGATCAATATGATCTGATTTAAATTTTTCAAAGATATTTTTAGATAGTATATGGAGAAAAATTAGAAAAGGACAAAGATAGAAAAAGGAAGGTCATTTCATAGTGATCATTTCAATAGTTCAGTTGCCGGACTACAGTAGCGGGGACTGGGATAAAGCAATAAAGATGCTGAAAAATCATCAGATTATTATACTGGAGGAGTAATCTACATCATCATGGATGCGTTGAATGTTGGGAATGAGGAAATACCATTCTAAACAACTGAGTACAGGGTAATATCATTAACTAAGGTGGGGCAGATTTGGGTGAGGAGGAGGATTTAATGGGAAGGAGATAATCAAGAGTTAATTTTGTGATTTTAATGCAGTTTTGTTTCTTTTATTTCTAGTAATCCTATGTATTTGCTTCTCAATTTTTAAAGTTTTATCTGTAAATAACTTCATAACCACAAGCTTCTCTTTTATAAGCAAAGTTATTTTATAATCTGTTTCTGATTAGTCCATGATCTAAAGTATTTATAATTTGATTCTATTATTTAGTTGTTTTTTTTTTTTTTTTGGTTTGTTTGTTTGGTATTTTTCTTTTGTGGTGTCTATTTTCTTGTGCTCCTGGTTATCATAAACTGTGTGATTAAAAAGAATCTTGGTAGCTATAATTTGAGGCTTAGAATTAATGCAACTGCCTCCAAAGATAATTTATGATTTATTCTACCAGGTCTTTGGAGGTAATGAAAATTGAGGATCAACTTAACTTACTCCAGAAGTTCCCCTTCCCCACCACATAATCCAGTCAATTTAAAATCATGCTGGAATTCCATGTGAGGGCTGTCTTCTATTTTACCCATCCCCAGGGAATGAAGTTCTTTGTCTTCCCAGACCACTGTTAGGGGACCCTCTCATTAGGCTCCCAAACTGTTATGGGTCTTGGGCCTTGATTGTTGTTCTTGTGACAGCTACCATGCTCATTTACCTCTCTCACTTTCAATTATATCACCACTTTTGACTTGATAATTCCTTATTGTCTTGTCAGATTTTCATTGCTTTCCAAAGAACTTAAAAATATGTCTTCTCTACTTCTTTTAACTATCTGGGGTAGGGGAAAGAAAGAAATTGGTCTAATTACCTAAGCAATCACTATGGAAAACAAAGTGAAGTGTTTCACTTTGAACATGTAAAGGATCAAATGCCTGTTATAAAACTAATGTTGTACGTATCAAGGAGAAAAACTGTTCTCAGACACTTCCACTTCCTGAGAAGGTTGCTATTGTTAATAGAGTTTCAAATGTTTTTCAGTATATAAACTGAGCATGCACAGAAAAAAAGATCTTGATTGGTACAAGATAACCTCAAAACCAAGAGCTCCCTCCTCCAGAACCCAAGTATAGGAAATGCCAGAGCTCGTTATGAAGCTAGAGGCCCTTCAACAAGGAATATCTGGCATCCAGCAGCTTCACTGCCATATTTGGACTGATTCAGAGCTAGCCAATCAACTTCTGCTAAGCATAGAGATCCTCTCAAACTTCCTCATTCCTCAACCCCTTAAATTTGCCCCTAAACCCTAGATCAGGGAGATAGATTCGAATGATGCCTCTTGTCTCCTTGCTGGTTGACCCACCATTAAAGCTTTTTCTTTTCTCAAAAGCTGGCTCTCCTGTGTGCTTCAGGCAGTGAGCCCTTTGCTCAGTAACACTAAGTGGAAATGTTGAGTGGGAAACGGCTGTATGTGTCTAAAGCCCTCAGGGGAGTCCAGTATTAGAGGTATGGTTTAGGGAGACATATATGGATGTCACTTAAACCCATGGGTTCAGATGAGATCACTTAAGATGTGAATGTACACAGAGAATGGGGTCAAAGGCTAAGGATCAGCAACTCCAGGATACAAAAGTCAAAATAAGGAAGAGAAGCCAACAAAGAAGACTAGGAAGAAATAGCCAGTGATGTTTGAGGTATGTCAGAATGTCATGGTGAAACTAAAGTTAAAAGAAGAAATTGTTTCAAAAATCGAAGATAGCCAACTGTGTCAAATGCTCTTGAGAGACTGAGTAAATGATAAAAAGAATGAAGAAGAAATCATTGACTTTGAAAATACAGAACTCAATGATAAAAACATTTTCAGGGATCATTGTGACAAAAATCTTAATGAAGTAGTCTGAGGAGTAATAGAAGAAGAGGAGATATTGATTGTTGACAACTCTGTACCAATTTTTTATGAAAGAAAAAAGAAAAGTGGGACAATGGATAGAGGAGAATTTATGATCCAGCTGTGGTGTACTTTTAAATAGAAAATGACATGATTGATTTGTTATTAAACTGATTTTATAGATAGGGAGAAATTACTGGTGTATGAAAGATGAGGGATAACTGCAAAAGGGGAGAAAATAAAGAGCCTGGGGGGATGGGGAGACTTCTTCCATTATGAATGGGAAGGAAAAAAAAGCAAGTGAGTTGACATCACTCAAGTGAGTCGTAGGTTGATACAACTGGTGGTGAAAATTTCTGTTTTGGTTGAATTTATTGGTCTTCATGGATCTGGACTTCTTTCCCAAATATTTCCTATCTTATGGTTAAATAATGACTAGAAATTGTATATTGGATAGGACCAAAGAGAAACATATGCAGGAGAGACTGACTAGGATAGAGGTCTAAAAATTTTCTACTTAAGGAATGAGTATGCTTCAGATAATTAATGTGTAGTCTCATAACAAAGGCAGTGATATTGAGTGTGTGTGTGTGTGTCTCCAGAACACAAAATTACGACCAGCAGATGGGAGTTCTAAGAATGTAGAATGCAATTCATAATAAATACTTTGTAATGATCAGAACTTTGCAATTGTGAAGTTGTAAAGTTTCCTTTTCAGAAAATATTCAGAGTTGGCTTAACTCCTTGAGAACATTGTGGAGATAATTCTTGCATTAAGATGGGAAATTATAGTAGACACTTCAATTTGTACCAGTAGTGAGTTTCTTGAATTCTGTGACTGGCTCATCTTCTCGTATCATTTCTCAGCAATGTCTTTCTTTCTTATGCTTTGCTTCTAATAGCAGTAGTATTGTAGCATCACAATTGTACTTAATAGAGACTTTGAAAAAAGTTGTGTGAGGTAGGAAATATAGCCCAGGTTGTTTATATGAACATATTTTGCAAGCTTTTTAGAAAAAAAACATGTGTTATCATAGGTTTCCTCTGGCCAAAGGGTGTCAGAGAAACTTGAGGAATTGCATATCCAATTTTCAGTTTCTCCTCCTTTTAAATGCTTTTGATCTTGAGTCTGTTCTTAAGATGCTTCAATAGGGTTATTGCTTAATTAGTTAGAGACAAGAGAAGAATAAAATTTTAAAGAGAGAATTGTAGATTACAGAGTCAGCTGTTCAGCAATGACATGGACTAATTCGACAACTGAAGGGTCAGTACCTGCAAAAGTAAGGACACTGCTTACAAGCATTAGCATCCAACTAGTAACAATGTGCATGCCAGGATAATGAACTTAAGACAATAGTAATTAGCAGGCTAAGACAAAGGATTAAAATTAAAAATGAATGGTGCAGTGCTTTCCACTTGCTTGTAAAACAGCATTAAGCCAACTTAATCCATTTTAATTCATTGTGAAACCTGCAGTGCAAATGAGATGGATTCAAGGGTCAGGTTCAGCTCCTGAGAAAGTGCGATACATTCACCTGTGACAATTCTTTCTGGAATGATAAAGTAAGGGAAGTCTCTTAAGAACTCTGAGTGACTCCATAAGGTCCCCAGAGATCAGGTGTCAAAGTTGTCTATCAGATGCCTGAAAAGGAAAAAGGGAAGCATTACTCAATGCTATTGTGAGACAGTTGTCATTGACTGATCAGGCCTTTGAAGCACGCTTTCACAGTCAATGAAACCACCTGAATAGATGAAAGCCAGACAGCTTCTGACAAACAAGAGTCTATGGAATATTCATTGTGCATCTGGGAGGGAAAGATTAATGTATTAGAAATTAAAATGGGACCAGAATGTATGATCTTGCTCTAACACTTGGCCAGACCTGTGTCACCCACTGCTAGTGCCTGAAGTCGACAGACAATTCTGCCAAGGTAACTGAGAATCATTAAGCACCCTGCTATTGTGCATGGTGAATAATAAAACTTTCCCCTATTCTTTGCCTGGAGCTGACAATGAATAATTCTGGAGCTATTTGCAATGTTAACAGCACCTATCTTGCCCATCCATTCCTTTATGATAAGGATGGAAATATGCATTTCAACAGTCTGTATAGATACTGATTCACAGGCATTTCAAAGGACACCTGTCACTCAAGTAAAGGACCTGTCAGTCTCCAATGTATGATGGTGCCAAGAAAATGGCCAAAAAGATTATCTGTACTTTATTTCTCCCCTTTTTTCAGATTAAAACACTGTTACATTTGCCATAGACTGACAAGTGATTTACACTGGCAACTGTAATGTGTTCAGGATTAGAAAAAAAAGCTATTCTCTTAGGCAGGCGTATTCTTCTAAGGTTTACAACTGTATCAAATATACTATCACAAATGTGATCTAGACCTTACAGAATGTCATTATGCTGGATATTAGAAGCATTTAATCTGTTTGCTGACATAAAGGTGACATTGATAGAGCTGTATTTTTGAATCAGTACCAGAGTAAATTTACTTTTAGGAAATTACGAGTAGACTGAAATCCTTACAGTTTGACTAGCTTGTACTGGACATCTTTATTAAAAGCAAATGTGAGCAACTGAAGATTTTTCTTCATCAAATATCATAGAATGTGCAGATTAGATCAAAGTAGCTTTCATAATTAACAGAAAATCATGTCATATGCTCTAACAGTTAAAATACAGTTACCAAAGAGATTGTTAATGTTTTGTTCCCCTGGACAAAAATTGTACCGCTTTATACATCTTCAGGGGTCTTCAAAGTTCTAGACCCCCAAATAAATTCTATGACTCCCATTAGGATCCCAATCCTTTTATTGAACAAATTATTCTACCACTTTCAACTACACTTACATTAGTAATTAAATTAAATTGTGAATTAATAAACTTTAAAGAGGTCCATCTTCCTTACCCCTTCTGAATGTTGTGAGAATTTCTTTTCTTACCAGGGTGTCATGAGTCTTCTCTTTTTTTCCTGAGATTATCAAACCCATTACACTCCCTGCTGAGCACAAGGCCATTCTTGGAGGATGTTTTAATGGTACTCATGTATAAAAGAAGGCTAGCATTCGGTACATTAAAGAACTAGAGAGTTGAAGTTCCCTAGCTTCTGGCTGGTGAATGGTCCCTCTCATCTTTTTTCAATGCAGTTCTTATAAACGGCAGTCTTTTAATGTTAAAATGATGAGTCTGTGATCTTTTTTCCATAGGATATATTTTAAATAAAGAAAATGTTCTGTCAAGAAATTGTCCCAAATCTCCCTGATACCAAAGGGAATACTGAAATAAACTGAACTAACTTCGTTGCTTTGCAATAGATGATGATAGACAGGTAGATAAGTAGGTAGACAGATAGATGAGTTGATCTTGCAAAAAGCTAAATATGATCTAATTCGAGGCTTTCGACCTCATACAACTATTGTAAAATTGCAAAAAGTTCATTAAAATCACTCACAGGGATAGAGTAAATTTAAAATCATCATAAAACATTCTCTCATGAAACACTGTTACAATCAAATTGGATGAGGCAAAGAGGTAAAAAAGAAATTGTTTGGGGAAGAGAATATCATAGATTACTAGCAGCTAGATTCACAGTATCTTGGTTTGCAAACGTTTCCACAAGAGTTCCATAAACTCCTAATTCTTTTCTTTTCTGATATTGAATTTATTATAGCCAAAGTCTATAATCCAATTGCTGTCAATAATTTTTCCAGAGTCAATTTCTAAAAAAAGGAAAAAAAAAAATTGTGATGTTGTGATACCTCTAAACATTGACTCGGAATTGTTTGAAATGTTTTCTTTAGTATTCTACTTGTAATAAATTACAAAACAAACAAAAGTTTTAGGTCCCAACAAAATGCCAAGTTTTTTGGTTGCTTTGTAGAGCACTAAGATGTTGGTCACCACATACACTATCCAGGGGTACACGTTGTAAGTGGTTTCTCCTCACACAATTCTTCTACCTTGCCTAAACACTTATATGTTTTAATCTAAATTTCTCAGTGTAAGGTAGATTTCCTCTTTTCCATTATACTAATATCAATTTAAAATCTACTCAATTTTCATAATACTCCTTTGAGATACTTTTATTATGTCATTTTAGAGATGGGGAAACAGTCTAAGTTCTTTCAGTTAGTTGCCAGTGTAGCTAAGTTTAAACTCAGCCAATTTGACTACAAAGTCCACACTCTGTACTATGATTCTAGACTTACTTGTGAGAGGTATTTTGTCTTAATATGAACTCACAATCAGGGAGTAACTAAACCAGTAATATACATAAAAACGTATTGTACTTTTGACTATAGTCTCCCTGAGAAATGAACTTAAATGTTTTGCAATATCTCATTATATAATACATACATTATCTGGTAAGTGGGTATTTCTGAGTTCCTTTCCTATTCCATTGGTCTATATGTCTGTCTTTATGCCAGTCATCATACTGCTTTGATTACTGTAGCTTCATAATGTATTTTGAAGTCAGGAAGTGTGATACCTTTATCTCTGTTCTTCTTTCTCAAGATTTTTGTGTTTCTATATGATTTAGAATTGTTTTATCTATTTCTTCAAAAAAATGCCATTGAGATTTTGATAGTGGTTGCATTAACTCTGTAGATCACTTCAGGTAGTATGGACATTTCAATAGTATTAAGTATTAAAATTTATGAATATGTATATTTTTCATTTATTTGTGTCTTGTTTAATTTCTTTTCTCAGTGTTTTATAGTTTTCAGTATACAGGTTTTTCATCTCCCTATTTAAGTTTGTTTCTATGTATCATTCTTTTTGGTGCTGTTGTAAATATCATTGTTTTTTAATTTCCTTTTCAGACAGTTTGCTCTTGGTGTTAAAAGTGTAACTCATTTTTGTATGTTGATTTTGTATCCTGCAATTTTACTGAATGTGCTTATTGTAACAGCTTTTTAATGGTGTCTTTAGGACTTTATATGTATTAGATAATGTCATTTGTAAACAGAGAACATTTCACCTCTTTCTTTCTTTCTCTATTGAATGGCTTTTATTTTATTTTATTTTTTCTTGCCTAATTGCTTTGGCTAGTACTTTCAGTACTATGTAGAATAGAAGTGGCAAGAGTGGGCATCCTTGCTTTGTTGCTGATCTTAGAGGAAAAGCTTTTTCATCTTTGAGTGTGAATTTAGCTATGGACTTTTCATACGTAAACCTCCAAGAAGAAAATATAGGGGGAAATCTTCATGGCATTGCTCTTAGCAATAATTTTATGAGTATGACAGCAAAAGCACAGGCAACTAAACTACACAAATGGGACTACATCAAACTAAAAAACTCTGCACAGCAAAGGAAACAACCAGCAGACTGAAAAGGCTACATATGGAATAGGAGAATATATTTGCAAACTATATATCTGGTATGGGGTTAGTTTCCAAAATATATAAGGAACTCCTATAACTCAGTAGTAAAACAAAACAAACAAACAAAAAAACATGAGAAACTCAATTAAAGAATGGGCTAAGCTCTTGAATACATATTTCTTCAATGCAGACATATAAATATCCAACAGGAATAAAAAAATGTGCTCAATGTCACTATTCTTCAGGGAAATGCAAATCAAAACTACAATGCAGTATTTATTGCCTCACACCTGTCAGGACAGCTTCTTTCAAAAAAACAAAAACAAATATAACAAATGTTGGCAAGGATGTATAAAATTGGAACTCTTGAATACTGTTGGTGTGAATGCAAAGTGGTTTAGTCACTATGGGAAACAACAGAGAGATTACTCAAAAAGTCAAAAATAGTACTACCTTATTGTCCAGCAATCCCACTTTTGGGTGTTTATCCAAAAGAATTGAAATCAGGATCTCAAAGAGATATTATCACTCCTGTGTTCATTGCAGCACTATTCACAATAGCCTAGATGTGAAGACAATCTAGATATCTAAAAATAGATGAAAGGATTTTTTTTAAATGTGGTGTGAGATATTATCACTCCTGTGTTCATTGCAGCACTATTCACAATAGCCTAGATGTGAAGACAACCTAGATATCTAAAAATAGATGAAAGGATTTTTTTTAAATGTGGTGTACACACACACACACACACACACACACTGAAATACTATTCAGCCTTTAAAAATAAGGAAATTCTGCAATATTTGGCAAAATGGATGAACCCTGAGGACATTACACTAACTGAAATAAGACAGTTGCAGAAAGAAAAATATTGCTTGAATCCACTTATATGAGGTATCTAAAGAGTCAAATAATAGAACCAAATAGTAAAATGGTGGTTGCCATAGGCTGGGAAAGAGAAATAGGGAGTTATTAAATAACAGGCATAAAGTTTCGGTCAAGCAAAATGAACAAGCTCTACAGAGTTGCTGTACAACATTGCAATCTATACCTATCAATAATGTATTGCACGCTTTAAAAGTTTGTTAAAAGGGGCAATCTTATGTCAAGTATTTTACCACATAAAAAAGAAAGAAAGAAAAGAAAGAAGCAAAAATGGGGGGGACCACCTTAGGGCAGGATTGTTTCATGCATAATTAAAGAACATATTTGTCATTTAAAAAATATAAATACTAATGTCCACTTTCCAAATTTGTAAACATAATCTGATTAAATTTAGGGCATTGACATTAAATTTTAATGAAAGAATTTCCAGGATATGTTAAGTTTTGGCAATAGTAAGTAAAGATTTGCTGGAAGTGGCAAAGAAATACCAGATTTCATAGACTTAGTTCTTAAAAAGTAAAATATTTCATTAATAATATTTATATTGATTATATGTTGAAGTGGTATTTTGTTTTAATTATTGAAACATAATTGATTATACATATTTGCGGGATACAGAGTTGAGAATGGGGGAAGAGGGACAGAGGGATAAATAAATTTCTGTAGGGCTCTGTAGACTACTGTAAGGACTTTGGCTTCTATTGTAAGTGGACCTCAGTTTTGAGCAAAACAGTGTTCCTCTCATATTTTTAAAGAGTAATTCTAACTGCTATATGGAAAATAAACATTTAGAGTGTGGAGGCAAGATTGCAAGAGGGGAGACCAGTTAAGATGCTATGACAGTAATACCTATGGGGCCTGATGGTGACTTAGGAAACAGTGTGGTAGTGGTGGGCCTGATGAGAAATGGTTGGATTCTGCATATGTCATTTCAAAGGAAGGGCTCATACAAATTGCTGATTGATTGGTTGTGAAGTATAAGAGAGAAAGAATGACAGAGATAGAGATGGAGACAGAGAGATCAATGTTGACTCCAAGATTGGAAATATGGTGAATATTATGAGGATATATTTGAAATAATTGACAAAGAATGTTCATGCATATTTTTTCAAACCATATAGTAAAAATGAGTGAATAAAAATGCTTGTTTGCAGGAGTCCGTGAATAGAACAGATTCAGAAAAACAGCTTTTGGGGATTGCTTTATATAATTTCTTGGAATACAATGGTATTGAAAAGGAATCACGTATCAGTATGTTTAGAAAAATTGGTTCTTAGTACCCAAACCTTCAGAGAAGGTGAATAAAACGTCTTGCTCTTTCTCAGGAGACACACATGTGCAATGGAACTTTTTATTCCTGGTTAGCCTCAAAACAAAATAATGCAATCATTTTCCTGATCTGAAACCCATTTTTTTTTCTTAATTTAAGTGTCATCTAGTCAAGTGGCCCTTTATACTATTATATAATCGATGTTTTCATCATTTTTATTTATGAACTTTAGATGAAAAGCAAGCTGATTATATTTATTACTAATTTCATTTTATATTTTGTTTTCAAATTAATCATATTGTTTTACATTGTGTTTGTTTTCATGGTTACTCTGATTCATTGAAAGTGACACTGGTTGTGAAGTTTTTAAGGCATTTAAGTAACACAATTGAGTTGATCAAAGACAAATATTAATTAAGTACTTCTGTATATGGTATGGGATATAGCAAAACACAGAATTTTAAGTCAAATGATTGAGGTTTTGTGAACACTGACCCACTAAAAAGCTAACATTTCCTGCGATGCCCGTCAGCTGGGCTAGGCCTGAGTCTACCAGCTTTTTCATGAATATCTGTTATCTAGCTGACTACTATCAGCAATAGAGCATATATTTTCTATCATAGTGTGACATTGTTCTAGGAACTATACATAGAAGTTTGCACAATAATGTTCTTTGAGAAATGCATAATTTTATGTAAACATATCTCATTTATTAAAGGAAAACACTAAGAAACACACACACAAAAAAAACCTATAAAATAAATCACAGACTTTTACCTCCCTGTTCTTTGAGAAATGCATAATTTTATGTAAACATATCTCATTTATTAAAGAAAAACACTAAGAAACACACACACAAAAAAAACCTATAAAATAAATCACAGACTTTTACCTCCTGCTTTCCGGAAATCAAAACCCTTTACTTCAAGGCAGAATTCAAAGCTTCAAAATCCACCTCCTTCATAAACATTTCCCTCTAAACGCCACCCTATTTTAATTGTACTTTCAGCACATCCCTTCAATATATATTCATAGATAATATCAGGGAACTTAAATATTGCTTGATTATCTTTTATAATTAGTTATACATTTCAACTAAACTAAACCCATGTTTTTAGTTTTTTTCTTTCTCTAGCCCAGAGAAGTTGCTGCACGTAATAAGTATTGCAGAAATGAAAGTGATATCCTACTTTTTTTGACCTAGCTTTCCCAGTTTATTGTTTGCCTCGCATAGAACGTGGTGGTACCAGTCACTTTCAGTATCACTCACATGCTGTGTGGAACAGCAGAGCAGATAAAGAGTAAGGACAACATTAAAACAGCATTTCCACTAGTCAAATGATCAGACCTGTACCAAAACACAGGTCAAGTTTACTACCAGGAAAATGTAGCCCAATTAAATATTACTGTTCTATTAAGTCGAGGAAAGCTTACCTTAAGTAAATAGAAACAATAATATAAAATCCAGTTAGGAGGATCACCTTTGGTTTGTTATTTAGGTCAAAAGGCAACATTTCTCTATAGATCTGTCTGAAAACTGGTCAGAAACTTTGAATTTTTAAAAGTCATGCTGAGATTTTTGTCTGATTTTCCTTGCTGTACTCTTTTGCTCTGAAATATTAACATTTAATCCTGTTTATCTTTGTCACTGATGTTTGCAGATTTAATGATTTCCAACTCATAGAACATTCTATTCCCTGGAGAATCCACCTGAAGTCTTCACTTTTTTGGGTGACTGGAGTGTTAGAGGCAGAAAACAAAGGTGCTTAACTACATGCCAAATACCTAGCAGCATGACAGATATCCTTTGTCAAAAGAAATTAAGTCTTGTAAAAATTTACCCTAATAATTTAGGGGGAAAATAAAGAGACATGATTTTAGCAAAAGAGTTTAGGGGAATCTGCATTTTTAAACTGCTTATGTCCCCAGCTTTTGGCTTTGTCTTCAATATCTTCTGTGGCTATCAAGTATCTTGTATACCTAAAAATAATTTATTTGTATTTTTTCTCTAAATTTTTCTTCTAATTTTTAATTTAAAGGAAGTATTTTTCAAGTTGTTTTATTTAAAATATTGTAACCTAAAATTGATTTATTGAGAGAAAGTTTATAAGTGAAGTATCACAATAAAGTTTAGAATCTAGCTTAAGTGATTGTATAATGTTTTTCCTTCTCAAAAGAATCTGAGTGTTATTGGAAACTAATTTTTTTTTTAGAACAGCAGTAGGTTTCAATCAGTGGTATAGATAGAAAAGATGAATCCAGGTAAAAGATTTGCTGTTTTGATTTGGAGACTTAGACAAACATCTATATAAGGAAAATATTGATTGTTGCTATGTGACATATAAAAATAGGCAAATTGCAGCCTCTTCTATGGCAAAATTTTTTTAAAAGTCGTGGAGTCAGATTTAAATGTAATTTAAATATAAGAGCAATCAATGTGTTCTAACAAAGTGAGTACTTTGTTTTTACGATCGTACATCATGTGCTCATGCCAACCATAGCCCTAATGTATTGCTCATTACCAAGTTGTGGTGCTAAAAAGTGGCACTGTGACTTGTCCATTATTACTTACTAGTTCTCAGCAATATGCCTGGAACATGGCAAGTGCTCAAGCAGTGTGCATGAGTGTGTAAGTGAACAAAGTGTGTTGATGAGTGAAATAGGAAGGGGAGTAGTAAATAACAATACTTTTATGCTGCTCAGTTTCAGTGTCACTTTTCTCAAACTGTCCTGGCCATAGGAATCACTTGTTATAAATGCAAGCTCCTGGTCAACACTCCAGAACTAATGAATCAAAATCTTCAAGGATTTATATTCAGACAAAGAACCTCTATTTTCAATCCGCCAGATCATTCTTATTGAGTTTAGGAACACTTCACATACTGCATTTGGTTACTTTCTCTTTCCTGGAATTATTTTTAACCTAAGGTATTTGACTCATTATTCAATTTTCAGTAGGTCTTCTTTATCCTATCAGTTAGGAATTTTGGGTAGATCTGGCAGCATACTCTAATCTCACAACTGACAATTAGAAAAAATAACTATACTATCTAAGCTGGACCTAAGGGGACTGTTTATCAGGGCAACTTTGGAGGTTGGATGTTGGTCACATTGCTTTATAAAATTTTTATACTAATATTTTAATTATAATTTACTCTTGTAGCAAGCAAAGCAAAGAACTCTGGATAACAGCACAAATATTCTTGTTGGTCCTATGAGATTTCTCTCCATTTTTATACCAAAAAATCTAAGACTTTTAGGAAATTTGTATGATAGGAGTTTTCTGCTTATATTACAAAACAATGCCACCTATCTCAACCCAGACAGATAAATTAATACATGTCACACCAATATGTGAAGTTTTTAATGAAAGCTTACTGTGGAACTATTTGATAAATATTTTTCCATGGTCAATAAGGTACAGGAAAATATGCCTTAAAATACATGCTCAATAACACTGTGAAACCAAGTATTGCTCCAGTTGTAGAGGGAACACAAAATTCCACTTGCAAAAATAAGAAGGTGGTTTATAAGCAAGAGGAAATTCCACGTTGAGAAGCCATGTTACCCAAAATGTATTAGAACTAGGCAGACTTGTTACTACAGGAGTTCACTTCTAACAAAAGCGATATTGATTTTGCAGTTGGCAGTGTCACACAGAGGATATACTATATTCAGAAAGTGCACATGATACCTTAGATACTTGAACATTTACAATGGCATTCATATATGACTCATAATTTGAATTATTCTTCAATAGCATAATATAAATAATTGGCAAGAATGTTTTATAATTTTTTTGTCTAAGTGACAAAACTGTTGAAGTCACTAGCTTCTCTTCAAGAAGCTGGTGATGATGCAGTTGATGTTGATAAAAATTACATGATGAATACGAAGCATAAGATCATGGGAGTATGGAAAAGTTTTAAACTCATGTACTTAGAAGTTAATCTTCATAAGCTTTCACATTGAGGGGAAAATTCAAAAGTGTAACTTAAAGTAATGTGGAAATAATTTGGAAAATGTATTTGATATGAACAAAACATTATCTGAAGGAGAAAAAGTTTACCTTTACATGGTTTGATTTTAAAATAAGAATTAATGAAAATAAATTAAGTAATCTAATGAACTTACAATAAAGAACAGCACAAATGCCAGAAAAATAGATGCATTAAGATATATTCATTGATTTTATTGCTTCAAAAATATTATTTTATCTTTAAGAGCTACATCCTTGGCAATCTTATAAAGGAGATAAGACTGAAAGTTTAATTTGAAAACGGTGAAAAAATGCAAATATGGGATAAATCTTAAATCATACTAAAGACATAACAACACACCACAAATGAATGACCTTTAGCTGGATCCTGATTCAAACAAATAAATGGTAAAAGAACAATTGGGAAAAATTCAAAAAGTACTGAATAGGAGATCCAGAATTAATGGACAAGGATATTGAAAAAATTTTTATGATTATATTCCATATACTTAAGTAGAGAAAAATTTGAGCACATTAAATAGATACATAGAATAATATCATATCACATACATAATAAAGTTGCATTAAACCAGTATTAAAGAAACCATAATAAAGTCAGAAAAGATGCCACACACAGACACAAAGATAAGAATGACAGCGGACTTCTTATGACAACAGAAATTGTGGAGCAAACATTTCAAAGTGAACTAAAAGAAAAAGACCATCAATCTAGAATTTTGTACATGGAATAAATATCTTTCAAATAAAAATGAAACAAAGCCTTTTACAGATATATAAAAGTTGAAAGTATTTATCATCAGTGGACCTGCACTACAAAAGAAGTTAAAGTTGGTCCTTCAGATATGAAGGAAAATGGTACCAAATGGAGATATGGATCTACAAAGGAATAAAGCTCACAGGAAACAATAACTATGTGGATAAATACATAAAATATTTCTCTTATTTATATTCTTAAAAAAGATTACTTCTCAAACAAAAATAAAAACTGTGTATGTATGAGTTTCTAACACATGGAGAAGTAAAAATGTGTGATAACATTACCACAATAGCTAGGAATGGAGAAACGAAAGTGCACTACGGTAAGGTTCTTGTAACTGTAAGTGAAGTGATACAGTATCACTTGAAGGTAGACTTTCATAAAGTTATATAAATCTATAAATACTGTAAGTTACTATAAATCCTAAAATATCCACTAAAATAATGGAGCTATACATAATGACAGAGATGTAGATAATAAGACATAAAAAAGATACTATGGAATCATAAAAAGTAGTTAATCCAAAAGAAGAGAGAAAACAAGGAAAATGAAAACATAGCATATGGATTGCCAGATATTATACCAGGTAGTTGATTTCTTATATAATCTTCTGAGTTAAACTTACAACCAAAGGAGGAAAAAGAAAACAAACAGCAAGATGATAGATTTAACTCTATCATTTCAATAGTCTGTACACCCTAATTAAAAGGCACAGATTTTTATATTGAATAAAAAAGCAAAAGTTTACTATATGCTGCTTAAAAGAAATCCACTTCAAAAATAATGGTGCAGATGGCTTCCAGTCAAGATAGCAGAATAGACAGTCCCCAGAGTCACTGTCTCCCACAAATCAACCAATTTACAACTATAAAAAAGCAACAACAGCCAAGCTGAGCCACTAGACCTCAGGGGAAGAGCAAGAGAGACCTACGGAGTGCATGAAGGTGGCAGAAGCCACAATGAGAGAAAGAAAAACTGCTCTGACCATTTCGTTCCATTGCCATTTTAAAGCTATAGCTGCAGAGTGCATGGAGCAGGATCTGACAGAAGCCACAGCTGTGCCCTTGATTAAGTTGCTTGGAGGTGGTAGGGGAGAAGAGGACCTTGGTGGCCTCCAGGCCAGCAAGACCACTAATAGGATTCCTGTGGACCTACATGTGAGCAAGGAGCCATAACTTCTGAAAAAAAAGAGCCACTCAGAGGCTGGTGAGTCATCACAAGGGACAAGCGAATGGCTCATCCCATGGGAAGTGTTTGCAGCATGGGTGGTGGGGGAGTCGAGCCCACTGGGGGAACACTGGGGCACAGCAAGGACAGCTGACTGGCACCCCAACCAGTGAAGGACCACTTAGAGGAGACTAGTCAGGAATATAGAATTGCATGGGGTGCAGTTTGATGAAAAACTCAGGCCCAGATCAGAGTTTCTACATAACCTAGGTGCACCAGGTATCTGGAGAGCCAGAAGTACTTATAAACCATTAAAACCTGAGCTGCACAAAAAGCCTTCCCTAGAGAATCAGCAGCAAAGCAGCAATTTATCTCAACCACACAGCTCCATTACTGGTCCCCACAGGAAGTACCCCATTTTAGAAGTAAGCAAAGGACAAAAAATTAGTTCTGGCCCAGGCATACCACCAGCACCTCAGGGCCCATCTGGAGACCTGAGGTATGGAGCCAGGGACTGGACACCCCCCCTCCCCAAACAGGTGCACTGCCAGTGCCTCAGGGCCTGCCTGGGGACCTGAGGTATGGAGCCAGGGGCCAGACCCTCCTCCCACAACCAGGAACACCATCAGCACCAAGGAGCATGCCAAAAACATCACCTACATGTGGGTGGCCCACCACAGCCACCACAATAACCACGGCTGCTGAAAAAGCAGCTAGATGTTACAATCACCACACAGATGGTCCACCAATGATTGGAGTGCATTGACACAGGAGAGTCACCAGCAGAGACCAAAGAAAAGAAGAGGATGTGTCTCTCCACAAAGCCCATTCCAGAGTGACAGCAGAAGCATCTGCTCTACGATAATATTTGGGAACCTGAACACACCTCTCAGCATTGGACATATCATCTAGGCAACAAATCAACAGGGTAATCATTACTCTTTCAGAAGGAGAGAAGAAATCTAGGGTTATCAGAGGGAGGAGCAGGGAGGGAGAGAGGGATAGGGAGAGATTGGACAAGGGGCATAAAGAATAAGTACAATTTGTAACAATATATATGCTAGTAATATTGATTTGATCAACATATGTCAATGTTGAACCCCTAAAATATGTATAATCAATTATGATTCAATAAAATTTGCAAATTTTCAAAAAAATGATGCAAATGAATTAAAAGTAAAAGGATGAAAAAAGAGATAACACAATAACACTAATCAAAAGAAAATTAGAGTAGATATATTAATGTAAAATAGAGTATATATCAGAGCCAAGGATATTATCAAGGGTAAAGAGTGGTATTTTGTAAAAATAAAGGAATTAATTCACCAAGAGAATACAATAAATTTATGTTTCCAGACAAGTTGTGTCCATGGTCACAAATAAAGCTAGTTTTTCCCAACTACACAAACTTTAGCAGCCTCTGGGGGAAAACACTGAAAGAAAAACAAAACAAAACAAAACTGATGTTATCCATGATAGACAGAATAATGGCCTAACCAAAGATGTTCACTCTCTATTCCCCGGAAGCTGTGAATATGGTACCCTATGTGGCAACTAAATTTTTCAGTTATGATTAAGGGTAATGACCTTGCAATGGGGAGATTATCCAGGAAAATATGAGTGAGTTCAATCTAATCACATAATTCTCTAAAATTGGAGAATCTTTGCCAGCTAAGTCACAGACAGATAAAATGACAGAAGAGTCAGAGATGTGGTGTTGCTGACTTTGAAGATTCGGGAAGGGAATCACAAACCATGGACTGTGAGTGGCCTCCAGAAGCTGGAAAAGACAGGAAATCAGATTCTCCCCAGAGCCTCCAGAAAGAAACATAGCCCTACCAAAACCTAGATTTTAGCTCAGTGAGACTTGTATTAGACTTTTGACATACAGAACTGGAAAATAATGGATTTGAATTTTTTTATGCTTCTAAGTTAGCGGTTATTTGCTATGCCAGATGTATGAAATTAATACAATGCCAACTGCAATACAGTACAATACAATACAATACAGCAGTATTGGAGTATACTAAACAAACATTTATCACATTTTCTTCTGTTCGACTGTAATACTTCATGTTCCACAACAGCTTTTAGTTTTGTGGTTATTGTATTTCTAGCATAGTGGTGTCTCAATATTTCCTTCAGTTGTTTCTACCTAGATACATGACATACCTTTAAGACATTATGGGAAGAGTCTTGATACTTCTTCATCCACCCAATTATTTTACCTAATTATTTTGTTTTACTACCAAAATAAATCTTTGGATGTATGGTACTGGACTAAGATGGGTTATTGCTGCTATAATTGAGGTCATGGTACAAAACATTTACAGTTGTAACAACAGAGAAATCAAATGCCCATAAAGTCATCTCTCTGAAGAAAGCAAGTATAACTTCTAGGATGTGTTTTCTATCTTCCTGTTTTTAGCTGTCTTTTCTGAGGACTAATTAGACCACAAAGTTAAGGAATCGGTAATTCTTTCTTGTTCCCTGAAACTGTTTGTTTCTACTCACCTTAACTTTCCATTATATAACATAACTCAGAAAAATACTTGCAAAAAGTCATGATTAATGTAAATTAACAGGGACAGTTTTTTATGAATGGTAAGTGATGATATTGTTTATTGTGTGTGTTATATTCCTTTTAGACTCTTGTAGCTATAGACTGAATTAATTTTAGCTTGAATTTGCCTATTCGTATTTGCCACAGTTGAAGGATTGTTTTGCAGACCTGCTCATCTCTGACCTGTTTTCTGTCCACCCAACATAATGCACAGTGACAAGAAAGAAAAAAAAAAAATCAGCTTTTTCTTTTTCAAATGTATTTAAATATAGAATGGTTCTCATACTCTATTTAATATGTTAACATCATAAACAAGCCAGATGATGACTGGTACATTAAAACTAGAAACAGTGAGATATTGAATTCTTATGTAGTCAGAATTAATCTCTAACTACTTCCTAGGTTTGGTTCAGAAATGTAGGCATTTCAAAAAGATTGAGAGATAATTACCAAACTTTTAGCATATGTTTATAAATATAATATTTAAAATATATTAAATTTCAAGACAATGTAGTAAGTTCAATTTACTTTGAAAAAATTCTTATTTTTAAAAAATGTGTTTATTTTTAATTGAAGCATACTGATTGTACATATCATTGGGGAATAGAGTTATATTTTAACACATGTATAATATGTGTAATGATCAAATCAGGGTAGTTAGCAAATTCATCATCACAAAAACTTATTGTTTCTTTGTGATGAGAATATTTGAGCTTTTCTCTTCTATCCATTTGGAAACATGCAATAAATTATTGTTAGTTATAGATACCTAGCACTACTGTACACCACTAGAAATTATTTTTTCTATCTATCTGTAATTTGTGTCCATTAACCAATCTCTAATTATCCCCTTTCCCTTCCCCTTCCCAGCGTCTAGTAACCACATTTATACTGTCTACTTTTAAAAGTTCAACTTATTATTATTTTAGCTTCCACATATGAGTGAGAACTTTCAGTATTTATCTTTCTGTGTCTGACTTATTTCACTTAACATAATGTCTTCCAGACTCATCCATTTTGCTGCAAATAACAGGATTGTTATCTTTTTTATGGCTGAGTAGTATTCCATTTTATATATATACCACATTTTCTTTATCCGCTCATCTGTTGATGGACACATAGGTTGATTCCATATCTTGGCTATTATGGACAGTACTGTGATAACCATGGGGATGCAGATATCTCTTTGGTATGCTAATTTCCTTTCCTTTGGATCCACACCCAGCAGTGGGATTACTGGATCATAGTAGCTCTATTTTTAGTTTTTTGAGGAACCTCCAGACTGTTTTCCATAATGGCTATACTAATTTACATTCCCATTAACAATGTGTAAGAGTTCCCTTTCTCTGCATCCTCATAAGCATATATCATTTTTTGTGTTTTTGATAATAGCCCTTCTAACTGGGATAAGGTCATATTTCATTGTGATTTTGATTTGTATTTACCTGATGATTAGTGATGTTGAGCATATTTCATATAGCTGCTGGCCATTTGTTTGTGTTCTTTTGAGAAGTGAGTCTCCCTGATAAAAGTCTTAAAAATTTATGTGTATTTCTAAGAAAAGTGAAAAAGCTGGTTAAAAATAAAAAGAGATTAAAAATACAAACCAGGTTTAAATTTAAATCAAATGCAAGGAGATGCAATTCAAGCAAAGATAAGGCCTACTGTTCATTGAGAGATTACTGTGTACTTACCAGATATTATGCTGGGTACTACTTGGTTTCTCATTTAATCTTCATGACATTTCTATGAGTTAATTTATAGCCATTTTAAAGATGTGTACACTGATACTCAGTGAGATTAAATAAATTGTGTAAAATCTCTCAGCTAGCATATTAGTTGGGTTCTCTAGAGAAACAGAACAAATAGAATTTATAGGGGCTGGCCCGGTGGCGCACTGCTACAGTGCGCTGCTTGGGAGTGCAGCGGCGCTCCCGCCGAGGGTTCGGATCCCACATACAGACCGGTTCCCGCTCACTGGCTGAGTGAGGTGCGGGCGCAGCACCAAGGGTTGCAATCCCATTGCCAGTCCCGGTCCGGTACAGGCGCGACACTGAGGGTTGTGATCCGTTGCCGGACACGAAAAAAGACAAAAAAAGGAAAAAAAAAAAAAAGAATTTATATATATATATATGTGCGTCTATGTATAAAATGTGTGCGTCTATGTATAAAATGTAAAATATCATATATACGTGTGTATATATCAACCTTTATTGACATAAGCACAAGGTGGCTGAAGCTTTCCCATCTTCTCATTTCTACCATCTTGCCCACACCTTCCTGATGGGTAGTTCTCTTGACCTCTGAAAGGCCAATATGGACATAGTCCATGGCTGCATGGAGCTCACCCATGCCCAACACATTTTTTTGAAAATGAAATATCTTATAGTCTCTACATGTTTCTTGATTTCTGCTTCTATGCCTCAACTTAAGAGAAATCCAGGTTTTTCTTAAAACTCTCCCCAGATGATATCTACTGGCCTGTTCTTCCATTCTGCGGATTTACCAGAAAAGGATCAGAGCCCTTTCTGTTCCCCATTGCACTTTCCCATCATCATCGCTCCATGACCACTCATCTCTGTGTGTGTGCTCTATGAACAGCAAAGGCAGGCACAACTGTTAGCTTCTTCCTATTTTATCCATTTGCAGATGGATTCCAGACTAGCAATTTTCAAACATTTTATCTCAATTCTTTCTGGCCCACGTATGAGTTTCACCCATACTCAATGCTAGACATTTTCAAAACAAAAACAAAAACAAAACAAAACAAGATTTAAAAAAAAAAAAACCCAAACCCTATCATTTATTTGGTTGTCGTGGAAGAAAAGGAAAAGATAGAAATAACATTCGTATCTTTATCTCCAGCACCAGATCCCAAATTAGGAGAATTGCATGATCTAAGAAATCAGGATGAATGTGTCTGGCTTGGTTGTGATATCAATGATTTACTCCTGGATCATGCCTTGGCTGCTGTCAGACCCTCAATTTTGTTTAAATGACTTATATATATTTCATTTTTTAAGTGAACTTTTAAAATTGAAATATAAATTTACACAAATGTCAAAAATAATGTGTTCAGCTTGATAAACTGTGTGTGTGAAAGGCAACACACCTATATATATAGCATCCACATCAAAAAACAAAACATTTCTAGTATCTCTAAAACACCTATTATGCCAGTTACCTGTCACTGTCATCCAGAAAAAACAGTGCTATTCTATGTTTAATCACCAGTCCTTAGTTTCTCCATTTTATCTATTTGCATGAAATTTCTTATTATATTCTGTTAGCTTTTAAAATTTGTAGAAATTTATTTTAATATAATCACCTTTTCCATTTCAGATATTGGTGATTTCTAGCTTTATTTATTTATTTTATCAGTTTTGCTATGGATATATCAATTTTATTATTTTTCACAGAAACAACTATATTAGCTTCCCAGGGCTGCCTTAACAAAGTACCACAAACTGGGGGGCTTAAAAAGACAAAAATGTATTATCTCACAGTTCTAGTGGATACAAGCCCAAAATCAAAAAGTTGGCAGACCATGCTGCCTCAGAAGCCTGTTGGAGGAAGTCCTTCCTTCACTCTGCTAGCTTCTGGTATTTGCCAGCAAACCTTGGTGTTCTTTGGCTTGTAGAGGCATCACTGTGATCTTTGCCTCTGTCATCACACTGCCATCTTCCCTTGGTTGTTACATCATCATCTTAGAAGGACACTAGTCATATTGGATTAATGGCACACCCTACTCCAGTATGACCTCATCCTAACTAATGCCATGCTTTGAATGCTTTGGTCTCCTCCAAAATTCATATTGAAACTTAATCCCCTCCAAAATTCAGGTGTTGCTAATGCGATAGTGCTCAGAGGTGGTACCTTTGAGAAGTGATTAGGCCGTGAGGGCTCCTTCCTCATTAATGAGATTAAGGCCCTTATGAAAGAGGCTTCATGCATCATTTGGTTTGCTTGTCCTTCTGCCTTCTGCTGTGTGAGAACTCAGAAAGAAGGCCCTCGTCAGACCAAGTGCTGGAGCCTTGATCTTGAACTTCACTTCCTCAAGAACTGTGAGAAGTATTTCTGGTTTTTATAAGTTACCTTGTCTGTAGTATTCTGTTATAAAAAAACAAATTGACTAAGATAACTAGTTAATCTTCAAAGACCTTATTTTTAAATAAGGACACATTCTGAGGTACTGGGGTTAGAAATTCAGCATACATTTTTGGGTGGCACAATTTAACCCAAAAAACACCAACTTTTGGCTTTATTAATTTTCTCTATTGTATCTTTGATTTCTAATTCATTAATTCCTGCACTTATCTTAATTATTTCCTCCTGTCTATATTCTGGGGGCTTTATTTGCTGATCTTTTTCTATCTTCTTGAAATGTACATGTAGAGCATTAAGCCTCAACTTCCCTTCTTGTCTAATGTATGATTTAAGGTTATTACTGTTTCTCCAAACATGGCATCCCACAAATTTTAATGTCATATTTTTCTTATTTAATTCAACATATATAATTTCTATTAAAATTTCTGATTTTATCTCAGTGTTATTTATAACTATATTGACTTTTTATTGTATTAAGTTTGGTTTAATCTTTGCTTGATCACAAATGTCCAAATTATCAGTCAGACTTACTCAAAACATGAGTCTCAGTCAGCACTAAACTTTACTAGTAATTAGCAAGGGATACAAGATAGAGTCACAGCAAATGCCACATCAGTAGCTAGGAGATCCCAAATCTATTACATATGGCTCCCTGAAACACACTTTCCAAATCAGAATGTTGAGATTCTAAATGACAAACACTAACTCTATGTGATCAATAAGTCAATTGGGATGTTTAGTTTTGGGATCTCTCAGATTTTATTATCTCGCCGTTCACATAGCCAGAAGGAGTTTGTGACTAATTTCTGTTCTTCAGGACAGCAGTGGTACACAAATCCAAAAATTGCATGCTTATTTATATACCAGGTATTTTCTGCTGCAAAAGTTCTCAGGTTAATAATCAAAGATTATTAATCACACATAGAAAATCTCTTTAATGAATCTTCATTTAAATTATAAATCTTCATTTATAATTTAAGTGGTGAATAACGTCAATTAAGAATTATAAAAAAATTCTGGTTAGTGTCAAAACAAGCCCCCAGTTTCCAGACAATTTATTGAAATCTTGCTTTATGTCTCAGTATAGGGTCAATTTTGGTAAATGTTCTCTGTGCTCTTCAAATGAACGTATATTCTGTCATCACTAGGCACAGAGTTATATTCATATAAGTAGGTTAAGGGTGATAAAGGTGTTGTTTAGATTTTCTGTATCTCTACTAATTTTTTTCTGCTTGTTCCACCTGTTATTAGGAAAGATGTGATAAAATTTTCTTTTGTGGTTGTAGATTTGTCTATTTCTCCTATTAGTTCTGTCATTTTTGCTATGCCTATTTTTTTTTTTTTTTTTTTTTTTTGGGACGGTAAGGGGATCGCAACCCTCGGCACAGTGTGGTCTGCACCACACTCAGTCAGTGAACGCACCGGCCATCCCTGTATAGGATCGGAACCCGCGGCCTCGGCGCTAACAGCACTGCACTCACCGGGGCTGGCCCTTTGCTATGTCTATTTTGAAGCTTATTAGGAATATAGAAATTTAGAATTATTTAACCTTGATGTATGACTACCCCTTCCTCATTTTAGAGGTCCTATTTATTTCTAATATACTTCCTGTCTTTAAGTCTACCCTTATTAATTAATATCTCTCTGTGTCCTTAAATTTAAGGTAAGGAGTATATTATTATGTTTAGTTGTTTTCATCTATCCTAAATAAACTTTCTCTTTTAAAAAAATGTTTAGACTAGTTATGTTTAATATAATTATTAATATATTGGAATTTACATTTACCATTTTACTATTTGATTTCTTTTTTTTTAATCTGCATATTTTCTATTTGATTTCTATGTGAAGAATTAGTCTTTCAGTTCTCCAAAAGGGGCATTTGCACACACAGGTGGTTCCTTTTGTCTGGAATGCCCATTCTCCTTTTCCTAGATTCACTTAGTTACCTTTTATTAATGCTTTAGCCATGCCTAGGCATGATTCCTTTTTATAGTCATTCCTTTACCATCTTAGTTTTTCTCTTAAGAGCACATACTCAGTCATTTTGTGTAAATTTTTGATGAATGTTTATTTCTTCTTCTAGACAATATGTTGATGAGGGTAGGACTAAATACTTTCCTGATCATAAGTAAATAATCACAGTATTAAAAAATTAATATGTAGATTCTATAAACACTTTTACATTTCTTCACAATGGAAGGTTAAATAAATACAAACTGAACTTTAATAAAAGATCTACACATTTTCCTCATATGAAAACATACCAACTCATTGAGGAGCCACTATTATATTAAGTATAACTTATCCTGCTATTGGTCAAGTACCCTTTTCTGAAACTATGGGATGCTTTGCAGCTTCCTGTAATAGTGAGCTTATTCATATATAAGAAAAACAAATTTTCTGAGACAAACCTATTTCTTGAACACCCACATAGAGGGCAAATAGGAGTGACCAAGTGCTGGTTTATTTCAAATATTTTCCAGATTATTTGATGCAAATTCCTTTTCTACAATATTCCATTGTCATTTTTAAGTGAACTCAGCAAAGCTAAGGGCTCTGACTCATGAATGTTCACTTTCTTCCTGGATTAAGTAGGCAGTCACAGGCAAAAATGTCCGATGACTCAAAGTTTCTATGAGTGTGTTCAAATTTTTTCCCTTTTGGAAATTACTGTGAGTACAAGTGGAAGAAATAATGATGTGCTATGTGTCCTTCTCATCATCGTCATTTCTATGCAAACAGTACACTCTTCAGAACTTTTATCCTTTCAGAAATATTCCAGTTTTCAAGGTCCTCTGACCCATTCCTTTATTAAAGGGAAAAAAATATTTCTTCTTATGCATTTACTTTAAGTAAATTCATAAAAATAATTCAAATTTAGCAAAATAAGTACCTTGAAAATTAGAAAAACCAGGTCAATAAGCCTATTGCAAATTACCTGGAGGCTTGAAATGTCCTTGGGTCAAGTTGCACCATATTGGGATAAATGTAATCTGCTAAGTGTCAATGAAACATCAGGGAATAGTGTATTCTTCAATAAATATCAACAGCTATCTTACTTTGCTAAGTAGAGTAAGCAGATCAAAATAATAGATCTTACTTTCTCTTCATGGCATCAACAACCTGAATGGACTAAATTACCTCCAGGTGTTTAACAATTCACATTGGTTAAAACTTGAACTGAACACTGAATCAGACGTATTTCTAGCCAGAAAGGTGATTGCCTACCATTTTTATGGTATAAAAATTACTTAGCTTTTTATATGGACTGTTACAAAGTTTAAAACCCAAAATGCAGAATATAAAGGCTGCCCAAAAGTATGACTTAGGTACCCATTTGACCAAAGTGTAAAGGAAGACACTAAAACATTAGTATATGTATTCATAAAAATAAATCATAGATAAAAATGATTCATTTCCATAAAAAAGGAAAACTATGCCATAAATTTAATAATAAGCAATTTCTATTGTTTATTATTAAATAATAAGTAATAATAAGCAATTTCTTCTTGATACATTTTAAGAAAAATCCAGCCATTTTCTGATTTTTCGGAATTGCCCATTTATCTATATTGATACTTGCTGGAGAATTATTTCTTGAGTAACATTTCATTTAGTAGCACTCTCTCTGAAAACATGCTCCAGATATAATAAGTGCTCTAGTCTTTAGAGGTAAATGTCCAATTAATAACCCGATAAAAAGGCCCTCCCTTCTTTTTTCCGTGAATATAAGAAATCTGTTCTTTACTAGGTTTCCCTCTTTTCACATGCCTGGGAGACCCTGGAGAATGCTTTCATATTCCACCAGTTTAGTCTCTTTGTCTATTTACTCTCAGCTACTAGTACTCTGCTCCATGGCATACTACCACCACAAATCACCTTTTCTGGGTGCAACTGGAATTCTGGATTCCACTGACCACAACCTAAGCAAAGAAATTAATTCAGCAGAAAGCAGGTCAAAACAGACTGTGCTATTTAATAAAAATATTAACGAGGCTTAAAGATCAGAAAAGAACTTAAATACAGAGAAGAGTTTCAATTAGATACCAGCATCACAGGTTCTGAAGTCTATAGGTTTCATTCACACCAAAAATAGTTATAGCTCACTTTTTCTTTGAAGGACTATTGTTGCTATAATTCAAATTATTTTCCAAAAAGTATACTAGGAAATCCCACTTCTGGCCATGACGGACTAACTTGGACTAGACTTTTTCTCCCATAGTAAACAACTGGGAAACTAAACAAAATATGTAAAACAATTGTTTTCAGAGATTGGACAATAGGCCATTCAGGGGAAAGAAGGGGAACAAATGAGAGGAGCTCTAAAATAACCTTAGTTTTCTACCTGGAGTCATGTTCCAGACCACTGTTAAATAAAATTTGTGGGAGGCCTTTGATTTAGATTAGGCTCCCGCACTAAGCCTAACAGATCAAACTAATATGGAATTTAACTATAGTAGCTGAGCTTCAGTTAATTGCAGGAAGCTCTGTAACCAATTAACCAGTTAAACTATAACCAGTTAAGCTGCTTCTACACTGTGCTTTCATTTCCTATAAATGCTGTCAGATCATGTTATTGGTTGGGGTTCTCTAAACCTGCTCTGGTTTGAAGTGCTGCCTGATTCTTGAATTATTTTTCTTTTCTTTTTTGCTTTTTTTTTTTCTCAAATAAACTCAGTTAAAATTTAAACTTGTTCATTTAACAATACAATGCAGCAGGGAATGGAACCCAAGCAGAGCATGGTAGTATCTCTGAGTTGAAAAACAAACAAGCAAACAAATAGTTTCTGAGTTAGGAGCAGTTGACAAACAGAGAGAACAGAGCTACACACACAAAAAAGATCCATATATCTGTACAAGAGTGCCTATAAGTTTTTGTGCATTTATAGGGTGGGGCACTACAAAAAGCCTAAATGGCAAACAACTGCAAGGGAAAGAATGAATAATAGGGAGATGTGCACTCTTCAATTCCCAGGGCTGGGAAAAATCTGAATTTTGACTAACAGGAATGGCAAGACCTTGTTGAATTCTGGGGGTCTTCAAAGGAGGCTTTGTTTTTTAGTAGAGCTGGGCTGGTCCTGGAAAAGTGGTACTTAGTTTGTGTCCTAACATAACTTAAAAAACAGGGAAAAAAAAGATGATTCACCAGTTGCTTAATTATCAAAACAAAACTCAATACTCTTTAAAGAAAAATCATAAATTCAGACAGTGTGGAACATCACTAAGTCCAGCATCTAATAAAAACATCACGGGCCAGCCTGGTGGCGCACTCGGTAGAGTGCGGAGCTTGGGAGCACGGCAGCGCTCCCTCCGAGGGTTCGGATCCCATATAGAGACCGGTCCGCTCACTGGTTGAGCACGGTGCAGGCGCGACACCAAGGGTTGCGATCCCGTTGCCGGTCGCGGTACGGGTGCGACACTGAGGGTTGCGATCCCGTTACCGGTCACGAAAAAAGACAAAAAGGAAAAAAAAAAACAACAAAAAACTTTTCTTTGCCAACAGGCTACTAGAATTATCATTCATCTACAGAAAAAGGAAAAGAATTCCATTACAAACAATCCACAGGATATGTCCTCAAAGAAGCGCTTAAATACAATACTGAACACCAAGGTGGTTTTCAGTTAATCTCATCTTCCACTAATCAACTAGTAGAAAAACCAGGAATGATAGAGAGGATGAATTAGAAGATAGCAATTTTAACATAACTAACATAAATATCTTAAAGAACTAAAGGAAAATATAAAGATAACAAAGAGAACATAGAAGATTAATAATTACAAAAATGGAAAAATAGAAAATATAAACATATAATACCTACACAGAAAAATCCACTGAGAAATATAGGTTTAAAAAATGGACAGATATAGCAACAAAAACAAAACAAAACAAAACAAAACCAGTCCAAAATGAAACATGGGCAGAAAAAGAGTGAAACAAGAATTTAAAAAATCCTATGAACCTTGAGAAAATGTCTGGCAATCTAATATATGTATAATTGGAGGTCCAAAAGAGAAAAGCAGATAAAATAGTTGAAGAAATAAAGGCCACGTTTTTACAAATTTTATAAAAACTATAACTCACATATTTTAGAAAATCAGCAAAACTAAGGCAGGATAAATAAACACAAAGAAACAAATTTCAAACCTATTATTTAAATATAATTCATTGCAAGTCACATGTTTTCCTTAAGATAGTTGAACCATTGCTGGATGCTGAGTTTGAATATTAACTGTAAGCTGGCGGAACTCCTCCATTTCAGAGTCCAGATCTCTGCTGTTCATATAAAGGAAATTAATTTTGTCAATTCACTCAGGTATTAATATGTCCCAGAGTCTAAGTCACACTAAGCAACACATAAAAAGCAAATGTGTAAACCAGAAGGCCGATGTTTTAATTTACCATAAAAGACCAATCTAACCAGATAACTGAGACTGGTTGTATAAACAGAGCAAAGCTTTTTAATAGAGAGAACTAGTAACCAAGGATTCATTTTAATACTATGCATTCCTTGGACCCAGTTGTACAGATGCTGAAGTGTTCACTGAATAGACAGAGAACCCCCAAGTCCTTGCCTTAGAGTATGCATTGGAATACTGACAGATTTTTATTCAGAAACATTCTTTCTACACACACATATAACACGATATTTGTGTTGGTGATAGTTGTTAAGTATTGAATAATTTCCAGGATTTCAATCTATTGCACATTAGTTCTATTTTAGATGGATATCTGGCTAGTGATATTTGGTGACACCCCAGTTTTGTTTATAAAACATCTTCTATTGTGAGTTAACTCTGCAGATGGCTTATTGTATTTATTAATTTTCTGTTGATTTTTCCTAGCTACAATTTCAAAGGGTGATAGTTCCAGCTGGTCTCTAAATGTTAAGAGTATGCCTCTTTCACTATTTGGAGATACCAATACATTGACTACAGTTAATACAGTTAACAGTAGTAATTATAACCATAAATAGTTTCCAGATATTCTGGAATTATTTTAATAAAGGCCATGAAACATTTCAAAGCTACTTTGTATTACTTTACAAATGAAACACATACTACTTTTTAATAGTCATACAGATGTTAAAAAATACTCTCATTACTCAAACAGAGGAAGTGAGACTGTATTGTAAAAACGTTATTTTTAATTTTTATCTCAACAAAAGTTAAAAACAGTTTCATTCTGATCCCCAGCCTCTTATTCTACTTAAACTCTTTTTTCATATGTAGTGATGTAGATTTCTATTTTAAGTTACCTACAGTTTGAGATTTTTGTCCCTTTCTCTATTTGCAATGATAATTGGCTAATTAGAGAGTTGATCACACACACACACAAACACACATGCACACATGCAAACACACACACACACACACACAAACACACATGCACACATGCAAACACACACACACACACACACAACCGACAGCCCTGTTGAGAAGCTGGCTTTGGACATGCAAATTTTCTCATGTATCAAAGGGGATTATTTTGAATGTTTTTCCCCCAAACTCAAGTATTATAGCTTTTTCTTGTCTTCACTATTGAAACGTCATAAAAGACATCTTTAAAACACAACAGAAAATCAACTGTGATTAATTTGTTTTATGTACTTTGCACTTTAATGTTTGTATGCATTTTAAAAATATGCCACTATTATTTATTTATGCATAAAATCTTGGCTAACCCAACTATGGCATTAACATTCAGTTTCATCTTTACATGTGGTTATTAACACATTTTTAAGAATTATAGAATCTCCTTTAGACATTTGTATAAAAAAGGTATATTTGCTCAGTGAATATTGATTTAAAATATCCTCTTTGCAAACTAAATAGGGTACTAAATAGAACCATACCTTTCTCTTTGCCTATGGCTCTAGAGGAGTATGAAAACAAAGATTTGTTTTGTCTTGTTTTGGTTTTTATCAAGCAAAAACTACGACAAATCCAAGGTCTTTGAAACCAATCACTTTGCAAATAATTTCCTCTGTTTTCTTATTAAATTCCTCCTGGTAACTTTTGTACATTGTCATCTATTAATCTTAAGGCAATATTAATTTATTTTTAAAAACAGTGTATCATTTGTTATGTGCTTGCATTTTACAGATAATGTTTTATTTGATTTTTATATAAACCCCAATTAAATACTGACAGCAATTCTACAGAAGAGAGAAAAGAGGCATAGAAAATTTGAGTACCTTATTAAGAACATACAGGTAGCAAGCAGCTAAGTTGGAAACTGAGCCTATGGTTGCCTGATTCCAAAGTTTGTGTTCTTAATCACTTTGTTATAATCAAATATAATCACCACCGTGGAGTAGTTACTCTAATTCAAGAAAAAAATATATATGTAACAGTACTTAGCTTAAGAAATGTGTCCTTTTGAAAAAGATAATACATTTTCAAGTTTTCTTTGAGCAGGTCAGGATCAGTGTTGCATTGATTTTAGTGCCTGAAACTATAATGTCTCTTAGCTTCTTCTCCTTGTATGTCTGTTCTCAAGCCCCTTCTAAGAGATTCCTTTCACGTAGAAAAAATCACCACCCAAGGTAGTCATCTGGCCCAAAGCATCCTACATTAGAGCTAGTTTACAGTCTAAAAGAGGTCTAGCCCAAAGCTTCATTTCATAGCAATGGTGATGATGACTTGGACCAATTCTTTTTTTTTAATTTAATTTTATTTTAATTTATTAATATACAATGTAGTTGATTTTCATGTCCCTTTACCAATTCCCTTCCCCTCCTCCCCTTTCCCCCCATCAACATCATATCTGTTTACTTGTCTTAACAATTTCAAGGAATTGTTGTGATTGTTGTGTCTTCTCCCCCTCCCCCCCACCACCATTTGTTTGTATATTTATTTACTTATTGTTAGCTCCCACAAATAAGTGAGAACATGTGTTATTTCTCTTTCTGTGCCTGACTTATTTCACTTAATATAATGACTTGGGCTAATTCTATACTCTCTCTGAAAGTTTGAATGAAGATGTAGAGAAAGAGATGGCTGATGGCCTGAGCAGGAATTTCTTGTTATGGGAACAAAACTGAGAAGGTGACTAGAAAGAAGCAGAAAGAGAGTAACTAAATCATACATAATGGTGAACCTGCAGGAGACATCAACTAATTTCTGCTGCTGAGGGGTCTTTAACTATAATCTGGTAACTAGAGTTGCCTGGTGGGCAAGAGCTATAGAGAAGAGAGGAGAAGATCAAGACAGCTAACAAGAAGGAAAGTTCATGAACACTTGCCCACCTCCTCCTTTAATTATCCTTACAAATGTTCCCATCTTTTGTACCCAGTATACTGGGTTCAATTCCCAGCTGTACTACCTGCTGTCTTTGTCATCTCAAGCAAATCTCCTACCCCTTTAAGACAGCTTACCCATCTATAAAATGGGCAGGACAGATATCACGCAGTAGTTCCTGGCAAATGGTAGCCCCTTTAAAAACATTACTTGAATTTACATGTAAGCAAGCAAGTCTGCATTGGTCTCCTGCTCACTGTTAGGCTCTGTTCCCACTTATTCTGTCCTTTTTCCTCCCTCATGTCTTCCTTCATTTTCCTTGTGATGAGAGCATGGGGAGCTAAGAGTGTCCTCAGTCCGGTCACCTTCTGAACTTTCCTGCTAGGCTTCTGCATCTCCATTCTATTTAATACTATTATTCTCTGTTGAACAGGCTCTAAATAGGAGATTGCCAGTGGACCTAATAAATCTCACATCTCCTTTATCAAATTCCTGATTATCTTTAAACTCATTTCCAAGAAGCTTTTTCTGTTTATTCCCACCAGGTTTATTCACCATGTTTACATTGTCCTTTATTCCGTAATTATAGGTGAGACTGTCACCTCATCAAGGTGGAACTCTCTTTGAAGGCAGAAACAGTATATTACTTATTCAGTATCTCTACAAGTATGTAATACAGTGCCTGGCACATAGAAATTATTCAATAAATATTTAAATTGAAGTGCAATGTGCTGAGCCACAGGGAAGGCTGCCTTAACTGTATCTCTACAAGTATGTAATACAGTGCCTGGCACATAGAAGTTATTCAATAAATATTTAAATTGAAGTGCAATGTGCTGAGCCACAGGGAAGGCTGCCTTAACAGAAGGAGTACCCAATTCAAAAGGGCAGGGAAGTACTTGAGCTGGTTTTGCTGATATCAGGCCTCCTTTCCTTTCTGGATGTGGGAGATTCACACTTATTGTGCATGTGTGGCTGCTTTGCCACAACCCAGAAGTACAGGTGCAGATATTAGCATTGAGCAGATTTGCACAAGCAAGAACTCTTCAATTTGTCATGAAAAGCTAGGATTCCAAGAAGGGAGGTGATAAGTTGAAAAATTAGGGGGAAATATGTTGTAAGAAGAATCTGGCACACCCCTTCCCCACCTCCATATTAATGAAATGAAAAGGGTGGGGGAAGGAAATGTTATGCTCTACATTGGCAGGAAAATTGTGCGTGTCCTGTGAGCAGATGAACATGGGACTGTGAACAGGAAGCTGATTATTCCAACACATTATATTTCTCACTGGAAATATCATCCTGGAGGAAAAGTCCAACATCTCTACTTTTGGAGCACCTACTGCTCTAACTTTCTACATAATCTTGGACTCAAGAGAATGATGAAGGGCATTTAAAAATAAGGTGGATAGATATTTGTTACAGGTGTGTATTCAGCCCAGTGCTGGCCCGCACTTACTGTCACCAACATTTCCTGGGAATTGCTCTTTTACTTTCTCTCCAATCTAGCTAGTTAGAGTAACAGATTTTTACTCCTCTCCAATGTGGGGCATCCCCTCTTTCCTATTATTACCACCCCTGATCCCTAGTCACATTTGATTGTCCCCAAAATAGAAAAGAAGCAGAAAAAGAAGCAATCTAGACCAGTAAGAATCTTTTTCTGAAATTGGGATTTGGATGAGAGAGGATTCAGTCTGTAATATAAAAATTGGGAAAATTCCTTCAGCCAAATTTTCTACCCTATGGACCAGATGAGTAGAGAGAGCTAAACTTCAATTAAAGTAATAATGAGTAAGAATAAACTTGCTATAAAAAGAGGAAAAAGATGCAGAGAGACAGACAGACATAATATTTGAATCCTTGGTTCCAAATCATTGCTGAGGACTGTTTGTTTTCCATTACTTTTCTTATAAGAGACTCCCATATTCTTTAATATATCTCCTTTCTATTCTCCCTAAAGAGAGCTGGAATTTTTTTTCTGGTAAATACTATCAAATGAGTCAAATATTTCAATTTCAGATTCTATCTGTCTTTATCAGCATCTGTCTGAGAATGACCTGAGCAAGACTCTCTCATCTTTAAAATGGAATAGTTCCAGGTCTACCCAAGATTAAAACATAATCAAAGTTAGTATTAAGTGCAACACTGTAAAGATTATTAGAGCTGAGAGCCATTAAAAAAAAAAAGTCAAAGGTAACAGTTGCAAAGGTTTTTCAAACAAGAAATAATGTTTAATAAATCACAGAAGCAAAAAATATCACACAGTAAGTAAAAGCAGCCACCTTCATCAATCAATAAAACAAGTTTTTGTTGTTGTTGTTTTTTAAATTCACAACAGTAGCTTTTTTAAAAAAGAGAGAGAGAGAGAGATTTGTGTTTAAAGCTCTGCTGTGCAGTGGCCTCCCTAGTTCCCACATGGAAGGTGATATTTTGAAAAAGGTAAGACACAGGTGTGCATCATTTGAAAAGGAATTCATTAACAGGTTGTATTATTTTACTTTGCCTCCATGGAACATCACGATGGACTGATAAGCTGCCACACTTCAGGCAGAGGGAGGCACATAAACAGAAGTTTTCAAATGAAAAAGCTGTGGGACTAGGAACCCACACAATATGCCCCATGCCAGCTGATTTTTGCAGCAGGACAAGGCAAAAGATGATCTTTCCTTAATTTCAGTGCATTTTCCATGTGATAGAGCACTGAATCCAGCCACTAACCCCATTAAATTGCTTGGCAAGGTCTGGACCCTATTTTTCTTTGGAAAAAAAATGTGCCAGGGCAATACGATAATTTGTAGTTCTGGGTTTCTAATATACAATAATTCCCCATTAAATTGCTTGGCAAGGTCTGGACCCTATTTTTCTTTGGAAAAAAATGTGCCAGGGCAATACGATAATTTGTAGTTCTGGGTTTCTAATATACAATAATTCTGACCATTTAAAACAGTTTTTGTAGGAAATATTTTATAGTTAAAGAAATAGTTTTTGACATTTTGGGGGGGAAAGAACAATGGGCCGTTTACAGGTCTACACAGCAGATTAATGAATCTAATTGAGTCTGTAGGGAAATGTTTCAGTTTAACTACTGGAACTAATTTATACATTCACTACATCGTAATAAGTCAATTTAAGTTTCTGGAAATAAAACTGGATATCCTGGGTATAGATTTGAACTATAAATTTCTGCAAGAAAGGAGTCTGTGTGTTCATTATACATTGTAAAATTACCATATGGACCTGTCAACACTTCTTAGCACAGCTTTGTAATAATGTCATTTAGTTTAACATTGTAATGTGCCAACTGAATTAATGTGTATGACACAAAGCATGCCTCCCTCCCAACCTCTGCTTCTGGGAAGCTGTGCAACTTTTAAAGATTTTTCTCAAGACAAGAGCCTCCTGCATTTGCATAGAGAACTTCAAGATGAAGATTGAGTGTAATCACATTTACTGGGAGCTGCTGCAAAACAAGCTACAGGGCTCTGATGCCTAAACTTTCCAGAAATATGCAATCTCTACAAATGTGAATAAATGTTTACCTGAGAAACCTTACTCTACAACAAACACTGTACTACATTTAGTTAGCAATAGCTTTCTTTCATAATTTCATTTTTAAGTGTGTAAAACTCTTAAAATGGACAGTTGAGAAAATATTCTACACATAATAATACTTGGTGTTAATATATTACTCAAAATTATTTCCTCAGTCTAGATATTTATAGTAACATAAGTGTTTCAGATGAAGTAAGAATGATGACACCGTTTAATCCACCTCAAGTGACATAGAAAGGGGCATGACTGTATACTTTCAGAGACCATCATTTATGCCCTCAGAATGTTTCAGATGAAGTAAGAATGATGACACCGTTTAATCCACTTCAAGTGACATAGAAAGGGGCATGACTGTATACTTTCAGAGACCATCATTTATGCCCTCAGAGGAGGTAAAAGGACACATAGCACCCCCTAGTTGTGAGCAGTCACTTGGCAAAGGCAGCAGTGGTTGACGTTGAGTTGAGGCCAAATCCCTTTAGCCAAGTGAATTCTGTGAGTCAGGCCTATTCCTCACACATTCACAGGAGAAAACACACCAGCAGTGATCTGAAAACACTAAAAATAATACCTGAAGAGTGAAAAGAGTTCCATAGCAATGCTTTGTGATTGCTCTCTGTTTCTCATGTTCTGGAACATCTGTCTCATTGGCTTTAAAAGGAAGAGAAGCATGGAAAGGTTCCAAAATAGCCACCATCACAAAACTGAAACAAATATAATTCCTGGCAAAGCTGAATTTGATCATTCCCATATGATTCATGTTTAAAAATTACAAAAGTAAGTATGGGTCTAATAAATTATCTGAGCAATTTACACAGTTGAGAAAGCACTACGTTAGAAAGCTCACATTGGAGCATGAATGTTCTGGCTTCATTTTCTACATTGATCAATGTGGGGCACTGGCCTTGAATCCTTTTTCTTTTTCCCTTCCCAGTCATTGGTATAGTCTTAGGCCATGAAAATCATAGTAAAGGAAAGTGTTGATAATTATCTTATGAATTTAGGCAGTGCAGATCCAGATTAACATCTAAATTGGATGTTTTGGCCTTCAAATTCTGTAGTGGGAAATCCTGACATAATTCCATTAACAAGTTCATATTTATGAGAAAAATTGCTACACTATTTCATTTTAATAAATTTGTATTCTGTTTTCAGCAATTTTATAAGGCTTTACGCATCTCTTTTTTCTCCCTGATAATGACAAATGGAGAGAAATGTAAAGGATCGTTCTCCTCTTGATTATATTTGTACTTTTCCATTCTAAATTCTCCTATTTCTGCCTGCTCTCTGCCTTCAATATACACTTAGCTTTTTCCTTTAGATAAAATGTAATTTGTTCAAATTTTCCTTTCCAAACTTTAAGAAAGCCTATCTAGTATGTGAGGCAACACATGGCTTTAAAATACTTAGCATTTGTATGACGCTTCTCATCTTCAATGCACTTCAGAACTATTAGCTAATTAATTAATTAGTTCCTGATTACAAGGGGATAGAAGTTCAAGGAGAAAACTGACAAACATTTCTCTACCTTTATAAAGAAACCTTGCTTATATTAGAGAACACTATTTTTCCTTTTGAGTAATATGTACTATCATAAAAAGTGTTATAAATGCCCTTTGCTGGAATTGGGTATAATAATCATTAAAAATGAAGAATAGTAGTAATAATACTAGTACAAATACAGTAATATTTTGTAAGGTGGATAGATACATATTTGTTAGACTCTGCTCCTTAAAAGCAGGAACCGTGTCTTATTCTCTTTTGTGTTCTGTCACCTAACATGGTCCCTGGCATGGAAAATATAAATACACTAATTTATAGGTGATGAAGTCTAACTTATAAACTTTATTTTGTACTGTGATAAATAAGATAAGGGTCAATGCAAAACAGGATTACTCCATGGAAAAAGATAAGCAAGGAATTCAAAATATAGCTAATTTTTTGATCACAAAGTTATGTCTAAATGCCATTAAACCTCAGGAAGAAAACTGAAAGAAAAAAGAAAAAAATACCAAGCATAAGCATAATCTGTGTGTGTGTAATTAGAGAATAGATTTAGCTTTTGATGTCATTTCAACAAAGAGCAATCTAATTTATCCAAACATGGGCGCAAATACGTTTTCTTAGAATACTTACCCTGATATTGTAACAGTTGAATTGGTTGGGAGGGTAATTCCTCATCATTCATCAGATGTCAAGCAGCTAGATATTTCAAATTGACCTTTTAGTTTTATGCGTGAGTTCCTGATTTGGGATAGACAAGAAAGTAAGCTGTCTACATATAAACAACATAATATTTTTGATAGTTAAATTACAAATTTGGCAATAGAGACAAAATGATTGATACATTTTTTAAATTTGGGATAACATAAACTTGTACACTAAGTTATGATCTAAGATATATATTTCCTATCCAAGCAGAGAAAGTTCTGCTTATTTCCTATTACTGAGCAAAACTAAATTGACAAAATTCATTTATTCCAGTATATAATAAGAAATGTAACCAAAATGATTGCAAAAGCAATCCAGAAAATTGGACTTGTGAGCTTACTGTTAGTATTTCTTTTTTTTTTTTTTTTTTTTTTTTTTTATTCAGGATGCACAGAGAGAAAAATAGATGTTAAATCCAGCAGTGGTTCTTAAGCTATTTTTTTTCCTGATCTCTGACCCCTTCGAAAAAACGATAATGTCTAAAACCTCTCCTCAGAGAAAGTAATATAAAAGTAATACAAACACAACATTTTGCACTTTATTTCAGGAGAGTCACATATCTCAAAAAGATCATGCGTGTCAGCGGAACCTAGTCCCTCCAGAGATGGGGTGCAATGACCAAAGCTGAGACATCAAGAGGAGGTTTAAGACAGCAAATTAGTTTGGATTTTGGTGTGCTGAAAGTTTTAGGTGTCAGTAAAGATAAAGTCAAAATGTTCAGCACAGAACTGGAAATTTAGAAGCTGAAGAGAGAGGTTGGGTTTAAAGATAGACCTTTTTGTCATATGCATGAAGTTGCTGGTTAAAGGCATAAGAGTGAATGAAATCAGTAAAGGAAAAAATACAGAAATAGAGAAGAAGAGATGGTTGAAAAGATGGTGAGATTCCTACTTGTAAGGAGTGAGAGAAAGAGCAAAGAAGAAGAAAATGGAGAATGCAACACCAAAGACATAGGAGAAAAGCCAGGAAGATCAAGAGAGAGATCAGCAGGAAGTCCACAGTGTCAGAAGCTTAAGAAAAGCAAATATTGAGAACTGAGTAAGGATCATTTGGTTTGGTGAATAGGAAATCTCTATTAAACTAATAAGGGTCAGCAACAACATTTTTAGGGGTTAAAAAAAGAAAAGGAGAAAGAATAGTGAAGAAGGGAAGCCATCATATTATTGAGAAATTTTGTGGTCAACTAAGAGAAGAGAGGATGATAGTTGTAAAGATATACAAAGTAATGAAATATCTCTAGAGATAAGTGAAGCTTGAGCACCTATAATGAGAATGCTACATGCTGGGAAGACAGAGTGGGTCATAAAAAGTAAGGGAACGAGTCCCTTGTTACACATAGGCTGGCAGAAGAGTAAGTACAAAAAATCTGAGATGGAGGTGACAGGTAAAGTGAGAGATCATGAAGGATGATCTTGAACTCAGTGAACTAGGTAAATGTGCCAGTAGGAAATGAAGGTTTTTGAACTTGGATGCCCAGACACTATGACACTGACTCCCAGAAAGCAATTAGAGGAGAACATGACATTGAAAGCAGCAGCGAGGGTTTTGGCTGAGGCTAGAGAGCTTGGGTTTGTAGAACACCATTGTATGATTATCTGTACCAACACTCACTAGATTTATTAATCCAAGATTTGGGATTAGAAAAGGCACAGAGTTGGGAGATTTGGGTATTGGCATGAGCATTGTCGATTAGCAACATGGCAGCATGCCAGGAACTTTAATCGGAGAGACTAGGAATCTAGGTTCTGGTTTTAATCACTATGTTGTCCTAGGCTAATAATTTTTCCTTTTTGATCTTCCATTTGTTAACTGAAGGTGCTGGGCTATGTGATCTCAAATAGTTTTTTTAAAAAGTCCTATTCTAGAAGCAAAGTGGAATAGCAGAAAGAGCAATAGTATTGTAGTCAAACTTCACTCTCTACTTGACACTTTACTGGCTGTCACATTGAGAAAATTACTTTTCTGCATCTCAGTTTCCTCATCTGTAAAATGGAGAAAAGAGTAAGTTCTGGAGAAATGTTACAAATAACATTTACTTAGCATTTGGTCAGCAATTGTTTATTTGTTAATATTAATTTGATCTTCTTAAAACCAAATACTTTAACCATTTAGACATTAATGTTTCTTGATGACTTGGAATACCAAGTTCAATTGATGATTAGGACTATAATAGAGTGACCTTCCTGCACCCAGATTGTTCATACACTTATTAAGCCTGAGGTTCTCCTTTTTGCAGGTTGTCACACTATCTTTTTACTATAGCCAATATGTCTATAATCTGCTATGATCTTGGAAAGCAGATAATGAAATTATTTAAAATGTGGATTAAGTAAGAATAAATTGGTGCTTAGTGAGGCCACAGGTGCTAGGGTGCATAGCTATTTTGACTTCTAAGAAACCTTTTTTGTTTACTTTCAGATTCTGAACTATGATCCAGTAAGTAGGACACCGAATTTCTCAATAAAGAGATAAAATCAGATTCAAGCACAAACTGTGAACGTGCTGTGATTTTGTGCAAAGCATTAGTGGCAGAGAGCTCCCTAATTCTAACAGTCCCTAATACTGCTTTGATTGCCTCTGAAAATTTTAATACTATTGCTCTGGGTGAGGAAAGGTGAGAAAATGGTATGACAATGAGTCATTGTAATGCAAAATAAGATTTTATTTTCTACTAATAATATATGATCTGTGCTTTCACATTTAAAAACATGTATTAGCTTAGACAGTAATTGACTCTAGGGTTTGTTTTGGGAACAAGTCTCATCACAGTCCCCTGAAAAGTAAGATAAATAAACAATGCTTAGACAATCTTAATTATGTTAATCATTTTAGGACTGAATTCAGAGAATGTTAAGGAATAACAAGATCATGAGCAAGCCACGTTCCCTTCAACCCTCCCTTTCCTATCTGATTTTTGTCTGTCATGAATTCTCCTTTTCCTGAGCCATTTCAAATTGCTGAGCTAGGTAGAATGCAAGATTTCACAAAGCCAGTTGCTTCCATTTTAGACAGAGATACACATGTCTATTATATTCATTATATTAGGGCTATGAATTGCTTGAAGAAAAATCAATCAAAAAATAAAAATAAAAAGGGTCTGTTGACTCTTTCTACCTGAAATAGAGGTACTTCCATAGTCTTAGGGAAGTTGTTACCTGCCTGGAAAATGAATCTGAATGATGTGAGCTGACTGCTAATGTTTACAAGCTGTTGAGATACTGTGAGATTTCCCTGCGGATAGTCTTGAGTAAAGGACTAGTGAAATTACTACAGTCCTATCTCACTGAATTAGTTGAACAGGCTAATACTCACAAATGGATGGGATTTAAGATATGAGAGTGAGATTTTTATCCAATTGCATAAATCTGTGTATAGATGTAGGTTCAGATTTATAGACACTGAATGTAACAGAAAAAGGTATGAACACTTTCATCTAGCAACCTTTATGGACATTTAAAATCATTATTTAGTATGTATTTCTCTCAATAAAGGTAGCATGCTGAAATCGAGGAGTTTGTTGCAATAAAATTTAAAACTAAGCTATTATATTACTAGCTCAATAGTACAATGCCTTAGATATTTGAATTTGTGAAGAAGAAGTTATGTATAAACCTCTTTCTACATAACTACCACATACATACAAAGCTACCACATATGCAGTTGGAAGGGCACCAGCTAAGTATGAGCAAACAGAGAAGTTTAGAATATTGCTTTTAAAAAATTACCTCTTTACAAAATATGCACATGAGAATCATTAAAATTTTAAAGATTCTTTTCATTTAAATAAAAGATACCTTTATTTACCTTTACAAGTCCTTAAATAAAGGTATTGTTGTGGTAAGTATGTATATATTCACCCTCAAAAACAAAATTTCAAATACTTAGTCTTTTGGAAAAATCCTTTGCCAACCACATATAACTGAATTGTTTGATTTTCTGTTATGACACATTTGCTTTCTATTTAATTCTAATCCAAGAGAATTATTTTAGAATACACACACACAAACACATATACACATACACAAAACTGGGTCAGAGAATCAGAGCATTTAAGAGCTGTAAGGAGATTTTGAGGATCTTCTTAGTTTAACTCCAGCCACAAGGTAACAGTCATGAAACTGAACTCACAGAAGGTGAGTCCTTGACCCCTGTCCACAGTGTGCAAAATTGGGTAAGAACTTTGATGTTTGGTCTCAGAGTCAATCACCTTCCTCTTATATTATTCTCCTTTATCGTTCTACTATATTCTCCATAAATATTTCACTTTTGGGCTTGGCATTATGCCAACGTGCATTCTCCTGTACCTAAAGAGAGTCATGGTGATTTCCTATATTCCTTCCAACACAACAAATAGGCTAAACACATAAAGGTCCAACTTCACGGTGTCAATCTAGACCTTATTTCTTGAGATGATTCCTTCCAAGATGGAGATGACTTACTAGTTTCAACATCCATGTTATAAAAAATAAACAAACAAGCAAACACAAAAAACTCTGTAATATGTCTGTCCTGGTCACATTCCTGAAGGATCCATAAAATAACACAAAATGACTTTTGAAGTTTGCATATGCACTGACTCTTGAAGTTTGTACAGTTTCTAGTCTGAAACATTGTTAATCACACTGTCACATGCATTCAAAGTTTCTGGCAGAGTGTGTATACAGTGAGTCATTTTGGAAATGTGGTGTCTCTTCCAGGCATTCTTTTGGTAGCCCATGCAAGATGTGTTGAAGAGCTGGAGAGAAGAGGAAACAACTGAACCTCATTATTCACACTCTGTCTAAATGAAGAGATCTTAGATTAGACTCACCTCCATTCTTGATTTTAATCCAGGATAAATTTTAAAACAAATCATTCTTTGTACTTAGTACTAATTTGTCTTTTCTGAAGAAGAATCATCTAGTGCTGTAAAAGACACCTGTGTTCTTACCTGAAATAAAATTACAAGCTGTATTAGGTTAATTTAGAAGAGACCTTGATAGTTCCAAAGTACTTTAAAATAAATTACCTCATTTAGACTATGTCCAAGTGTTTAATCCCATATGTTTCTATTTGGGAACTGTGAAAAGTTAGGCCTAAGGAGATTTTTCAAGGCCATGAATCTAACAAATGGTCTATTTATGTTTATTCTTAGCTATTACTGGAAGTCTTAAATGTGTAAGTACTATACAGTGCTACAGATTTTAACCTACCCATAGAATATGGTACCAGAGTTGGGGACTATTTTGGTCCAATGGAAAGGATATATGTATTTGTGTGTGTGTGTGTGTGTGTGTGTGTGTGCATATATATGTATGTATGTCTCTCTCTCTTTCTCTCTCTCTCTCTCTCAATATATATATATATATATATATATATATATATATATTTCTTTTTTTTTTAATTTAAAAGGGCCAAAAGCTTATGTGAGTGCTTTGTCACCAGCATGCCACTATCACGTGCCAATGAATCTTTTTCTAGTTATCCTCTTGGGTATTAAATATCTAAATGTTTTTCCCAATCACCATAATCTCAAGATTCCATCTTTTGGATGACTTAGAGGCCCCAATGAGAATATTATGTGAGACTGAGTCCTAAAGAAAGTTATATTTTGTCTTCCTTTTCTACTCGTGAGCCTTTTGGATTGAAACTCTTCCCTTACTGATGTCATCCAGATCAGCTCCAGTAAAACATTTGACAGGTCCATCTGTGTCCACAGTCACCCACAAACAGGGGAAACTGCCACCCATCTGCCTCACTATGCTTTGTTTCCTGTCCTGGTTATTTTGTTCTCTTGTAACCACAGGGGCTATTAATAACCTCCTCCCTCCAAGAAATGTGAAGGGAATGGATCTATGCTTGCTTGTGCTCCTGAGAGAAAGATGTTACAGAAATGGCATATGTCATCGTACTGCTATTTACATGCATTCTACAAGTTCGCTAGCAACATCCTCTCATTTCAACATGTTTAACTTCCTGACCTGAATCACTAATCATTTCAATTTAACTGTGATTCATTAATTATACTGCACATTTCCCAAATTGTTTTCTCTTAGTGACAAGAAATGTCATAAATTTGGGGACACTTTTAAGATTCAATTACTTTCTTATCTATTGCCAGCATTATGTGATGTCATTCACTACAGTTAACAAGAGTTGAATATTTACATTATTCCGTTTTTTTTCGCAAAGAAAAACAATTTACTTTTTGGTAAAACAACCACAGAATGATTTTAAATCAGGGAAAGTGCAAATAAGATAATTTAAGATGTGAAACCATTCAAATTTTTTCTATACCACATTCCTGAGGCATTTCTGTATGAAATTCCAATAGCAATTAATGATTTTATGATTCAAACAATTCTGAAAGTATGATAAGAATTCACAATAGCTGTCAAAATTCAAAACAAAACAAATATGTCAGTAAATTTCAAAAAGGGTTATTTGAAGCAATTTTAATCACTGCTTTATTAAAAAAAGCTGTATTTGAAACAAATATTTACAGATTAGGGTCTAGTGCACAAATTTACAACCATGTCATATGAATTCAAAATCTTTTAAGATACATACCTCTACCATTGTCATGTAGCTTTGAAATAATGCAAAGAACCAACTTACTGTGTACTTGTCATTGCCTCTGACTCATTTTCCTCAATAGGTAATATTATTACTCACACTGTAAGGATATGTATGAAATGCTAGGTGCAAAATAATTTTTACTTAGTTAAGACTCTATTTGTATTTTCAAAATCTGCAGCTTTTTCCTAAGGATATGTATGAAATGCTAGGTTATGACAGTGCAAAATAATTTTTACTTAGTTAAGACTCTATTTGTATTTTCAAAATCTGCAGCTTTTTCTTAAAGATTGATTTTATGTTGTGATTTCTTTCTTGATGCTCAAAAAGCTTTAATAGAGTTTAAATCTCTACATGTATTTTTGAACATACAATCAATTTAATATCTATGACTAAAGCACAGTTCATTTTGAGCCAATGAAGTTTACTGTAAGTAGTATGACACGACAATATTTTTTTTTCCATTCTTTTATTGGGTTACTGATCTTCAGGTAGAAAAAACAGGTTCATTAAATGAGATAAGCCTCAGTTAATATTGTAGAAGACAAATTATGGGTATGGTTATTGATTCTTTATTTCATGTAGAAGCAAATTAGAGATGCTCAAAATTCTCTCTCTCTCTTTTTATATTTCAGGAGAATAAGTTCATTTTGAGCCAATGAAGTTTCCTGTAAGTAGTATGACACGACAATATTTTTTTTTTCCATTCTTTTATTGGGTTACTGATCTTCAGGTAGAAAAAACAGGTTCGTTAAATGAGATAAGCCTCAGTTAATATTGTAGAAGACAAATTATGGGTATGGTTATTGATTCTTTATTTTATGTAGAAGCAAATTAGAGATGCTCAAAATTCTCTCTCTCTCTTTTTATATTTCAGGAGAATGTGTACATAATTAAATGTATTTCTGTGTAAATGCAATAGCACCCTCTGGAGGTCTGGAACATTTTGCATAATTTCCATAAATAAGTATCTTCTTTTGTTAACTCTAGATATTTGTGCTGTCTTGAACATTCAATATTTTATATTCTGATAATCAAATTGGTCTCAAAATAATCAAATACATTTAATCTACTATTACTTTCTATCATGCATTCATAGTAATTTGTGTGTCATCTCATTTGTAATGCTACAATGTAACAACAAAACATACAATTCAGCTGATCTTAGTTATGTCTCCACCACTTTCCTGTTTTTTATCATGTGAAAATATTTTTCAAACAAGAAATGACAACTTTCATTTATGAAATCCCTTAATATCTGGCTATATGTGAACAACAGGGAACTAATCTGACCTCCTTTGAAGATCCCTCATGGAAACAGTTACTTTCATTCTTCAAGTCCCTGATCAACAAACACAGCTGTGATTTTTCTGTGGTTTTGAAGCTAATTTATCAGAGATGGAAGAATATGGGAAGGAGCAGAGGTCAGAAAACATCGGAAAAAATATCATGAGTCACTGGAACACATTCAAGGACCAAAGTGACTCCTATTGTGCCATAATAATATAAATAAATGATCCCATAATCACTGGCCTCTCTGTAACAGCTCTGCATACAAAGATCTTTTTGAAGTTCGGGGACATGCAAACAGAAGTTGTTCATCCACTATAAAGAAGGGGATGAGCATATGACTAATACTGGGTAAGAGGAAATAATGTCATTCAATTCCGAATGAAGCCCAGGCTTGCCTCTCCCTGAAGGTTGTCCAAGAGGCTGCATCTTAGCTAGTTGCAGGGAGATTAGAGTTGTGCTGAATCCTCTGGGAAAGATGACACACAGTTGGGCTGGCCTCTGGGAAGGTTGGTCTTTCTTCGCACTACTCAGAGCAGTCAGGGGATCTACCTAACACTGTTCTGAAGGCAAAGAAATGACTGTGAGGATGTCACACAGAGTCTTCCAAACTGTTACATGCAAAGGTAACAAACACAAAAACAAATGGAATTATAATTCTAACACCATGCACTTGAATACACTCAAACATAGATACACAAACATACATATTTTTGTATATGTAAAATCATAAGTTTTAAAGAAACTAAAATGCATAGGAAAATATTAAAACCAACATGACTATACAGTATATCTAATAGGGAATAGGAAAAAGAAGACTGGAGGAGTTAAAATTGCCTTGTTCATTCTTTCTCTAGAATTCTGTTCCTTCTCCCCATCTTTCTGCTCCCTCACCAGAATGATATCTAATCATCTAGAAGAGTCAGGTTAGAATTCTGACAGCAACACTGGGAGCTTTAACCACACTGATCACTAAAATGTAAAGATTTTCATGCCACATTATTTGGATTTTGCCACTGACTTTCCTGAAGTTATCCAGCTGTAGGACCATAGGTTAAGTTTCCTAAGCTCTCTGTGCTTTGGTTTACATACAGTGGTGAGGATATTTAAATGATGAGATGCTTGCAAAGTATTAGATGGTGTCTAGCACAGAGACAGAGGCTTTTATACAGTTTTAATTGTTTAACAGACACTTGCCTAGCACCTTTAGTAGGCACTGTTTGAGACACCTTATAAATTTTAACCGATTTACTCTTCCTAACAACCCTATGAGTTAGCTAATGTATTATCATCATAATCATCAGGTACATCTGAGACACAGATTAAGTAACTTTCCTAGAGTCACACAGTTCATAAGTATTGGAGCCAGAATTCAATTCCAGGCAAACTGGATGCAATGTCTATGCATTTAGCTACAATGTGGTTCTGCACTGGTACTACTGCTGTTAGCACCATCACTATGTTGGACCAAATTGTCTTATAACATTGTATTTCCAAATTTGTCAAATAAACCTATATCACAAGACAGTGATGATAACTTTATCTGTGTTGTAAATGTAGTAACATGGTTGAGCTATCAGTATAAGTGGAACTTGCTTGAGAAATGATGACTTTGACAGTCATGAAAACATACCATCTTGGAGTTTCTTAAATTGTTCTCAACATTTATTTCTTTCCATTCATACTTCCCTTGGTGGCCATTAATTCCTGAATGATCATCATCCCTAACTTCCAGATTTAAAGTAGAAACTGGGACTAAAATGAGAAAAGGAAACACCACAGGGGCCACAGACCCCTCTTCTACCCTTTGCACCCAGCTTTTTGACTCTATCAATGCCCAGGCAGTATACCATTGCAGTGCTATGGTTTCTCTATGAGAATCACTCCCCAGTGATTCTCACAGATAAAGGGTGGAATTGTAGAGAAGCCAATCTTTCAGAGAGTAGTAGGCTTATGTCCGGTGACATTTGCGCTTTTTGAGTTCTAGAAGAGCAATGACAGGTGCCCTGACTGTGCCTGAGAGTTTTGATATTACGTTTTTGGCTCTTAATGGGTTAGATCAGGTTGTCATTGCTTAGCCTGATGTTAGGACTTGGAAGGGCATCTGTCCACGCTCCTCTGAATAATTGGATCTTAAGCACAAGTGTGCATCAGAATTTCCCCAGAGATTCTGATTCTGAAGGACTAGAACAGGTCCCCCAAAATTCTGAATTTTCATGTGTTTCTGATGCAGGTGGACTGAGGACTGCACTTAGAGAAACATTTCAGGACCAAGTACTTGGAGGGAGCTGGGCAAGGGGTGGTACAGAGTCTCCTGGGATCTATTTTCAATCTGTATGTCTGGATGCCATGCCGGACACAAAGAATCAGAATCTCTGGAGAAGGGAGGGCTGAATATGTGTTTTGGGAAACACCCACTAAAGTTGTTTGCAACATCTCAGATCTTGCCTTGTTCTGGAATTGTGGTTTGAGGGCTGTGTTGGGTGGAGCCCCAGGAATACAGAAGGTACTTTAAGGTCTTTTCTGTGACCAAATAGGTAGGTGCCTTCCTCTTACTGAAGCTCTGCTTATGTTGTTTTTAGAAAATATTGGGATTCCACAAAATGTACCCTTCTTTTTTTTTTTTTTTTTTTTTTTTTTTACTTTGGGGGGGGGGTTTTTAAAAAAAAAAAAAGGGGGGGGGGGGGAAAAAAAATTTTTTTTAA
>NW_007731960.1:88361-94229 GCF_000696425.1 Galeopterus variegatus
TTTTTTTAGAAAAAATTGGGATTCCCCAAAATTTTCCCTTTTTTTTTTTTTTTTTTTTTTTTTTTTGTACATTGGGGGTAGAGTGTTGTAAAGATAAAAAAGGAGGGGGAGGAGAGAAGAAAATTTATTTCAGAATCCATACCATCCCCCTTTCTCCAAGAAAAAGTGTGATATTCAGGCTGTATCTCAAATCATGGAAATCTCTGAATATAAGTGTTAACCTCAAATGATACTAAGAAACTGTTAATTTTATTTTAAGCCAAAAATCTAAAGTATGAAAGATGTACTTTTAATTTCATTATTATCTAATGGTAACACTGTAGATATAATCATAAAAATCAATAAATTGACAGCTGAATCCATAAGTTAGTTGTAGCTAATTTTTCACAGGCTTTCCACTTCCACTCAGCTATTAGCATCAAGAGAAAGGCTGATTTATTCTCTCTAAGTTTCATAATGAGTACATGGACTGAATTGAGTGTACTATTTATTCCTGGTTACAAACTGACAGGGTTGCCATTGGACCAAGAAAAATGTTTCTATTATGATTATTAATATCTGTTAAGAACACAGGGTCTGGATTGTGACCATAAAATTTATAATAAAAAATTTATAGTCTGTCAAATGCTGAAAGTCAAAAACTAAACAAAAAAAAGAGGAAACAAACTAAATGTACCAAAGTTAAGTAATATCTTGACAGGAATTATTCTTTTATTTTAAAGATATTTTGGTTCTAATAGGACTCTCTTGAGACTCAAGATCAATGAATTAAAATAACTTGGACAGAAAATGGTTATACTCAAAATTTCTGATTTTGCTGCCCATTGTAGAAAGTAATAGTCAATGAGATGGCTAAGTTCACAACTCATTTAGACGACAACTTTTTCCCCTTCTACTCCTTAGTTTTGCTCTTTTTAAGAATACCCAAATGGCAAATATGACTTAAATACACTTAATTTTTTTCTCTCTCCCTAAGCAGCCAGAAAAGCAGGGACGTAGATAAAAGTTAAGCTGAAGATGGAGAAGAAATAAAATAAAAATTATTCTGGGCAAGAAAAAAGTTTAAAAAACATTTTTTAAAAATATTATCTTTGCATAGTCATTCATTTAACAAATGTCTAGTAAGTACCTTCCACATGCTAGGCATTAGGAATGTAGAAATGAGGAAATTGTTTGTGAAATAGAAGACTGTTTTTCAAACTGGGTGTAGTGGCCCATCATTGAGCTGTAAAATTAATACAACAGATTGTGACCAACATTTTTTTTCAAAATGAGATCTGAGTAGGGAATATTAAAGCACATTGCTCATACTAAGAGAATATGTTATTTCATGGAGCTGTGTGTTAGTTTGTGTATATGTGAGTGCGTGCATGTGAGTATGTTCTGGATCACAATGTAAAAATGTATTTTTAGTGGTAGTTGCATTAAAAAAGTTTGAAAGCCACTGTTAAAGAGTGTTTTAGTCCGTTTTGTGTTACTATAACAGAAATACTTGAGACTGGGTAATTTATAAAGGAAAGAGGTTTATTTGGCTTACGATTCTGGGACAGCTGCATCTGGCACAGGCCTCAGGCTGCTTCTACTCATGGCAGAAAGTGGCAGGCAGCCGGCGGGTACAAGCAGATCACATGGCGAGAGGAAGCAAGAGAGAGGGAGAAGGTGCCAAGGTCCTATATACAACAAGCTCTCACAGGAACTAATAGAGCGAGAAAACAGTCATTAATCCCCATACAAGCAGATCACATGGCAAGAGGAAGCAAGAGAGAGGGAGAAGGTGCCAGGGTCCTATATACAACAAGCTCTCACAGGAACTAATAGAGCGAGAAAACAGTCATTAATCCCCCCTCTCCCAGGGAGAACATTAATCCATTCATGAAGGATTCACCCCCATGACTCAATCAGTTTCCAACACTGCCACATTGGAGATCAAATTTCCACATGAGTTTTGGAGGGGACAACACATCCAAACTCCATCAAAGAGTCTGCCACAGGAAGAGAAAATTAAATAGATAATAACAACAACATATGGCAAGTGCTCTTCTACAGAAATGAAGAGGTAACCCTGAAATCTAGAGAGAAAAGGTGGCTACCTCTGCCTGGAGAGTTGGAAATGACCACTGAGGAAGAATCTTGATATTGAAACTGGATCCAAAATGATAGGCTTGGAGGTAGAGGGAGACGTGAAGAGGACATTCCAGACGGAAGGAACCAGTCGTGTGAGGAGTTCTGAAAGGGAGCACTGTGCTTACAGAGTGCTGACGATGTGGGCTGGGGGAGGATCCAAAATGATAGGCTTGGAGGTAGAGGGAGACGTGAAGAGGACATTCCAGACGGAAGGAACCAGTTGTGTGAGGAGTTCTGAAAGGGAGCACTGTGCTTACAGAGTGCTGACGATGTGGGCTGGGGGAGCATAAGCTCCACGGGGGCATTGGGAGAGAAATGGCATGTGATAAAAACAGAGACGCGTGCATGCCACAGGCTGGCTTTTGAGGAGAGGAATGACAACGATGGGTCCAGTTTGCTTTACTTTGCTTGTTTGCTTCTTTCTTGCTAACACTGTCACCAAGATGGGCTGGAAACGAAAGGGAGACAAATGAGAAGCTTCTTGCCATCACTCAGGCCAATGTGAATGAGGATGTGAGCATAGTCAAAGTGGAGAAGATAAAATGCCACATTTGGGAGCGATGCTAACACAGAATCCATATGATTTCATGATTAATTATGCATATGTGCTGTGAAGCTGATGATTCGAGAATGATCCTATTATTACAGAAATACAAAGACAAAAGCCTCAAAATGTGAGAGAGACATCTATTTTCCCCTTTTGTTTATATTATTTTATTTGCAATGGTGGGCCATTCTGTAATTTTTTAAACCTCCATTTTTTAAACTGCTAAATGGAGATGCATGTAACAGAATTTAAAAGCCTTCCGTAAGAGGTTTATTAATTTATACTCTTTTGAATAGACTATGTTTTCTCATTATAAATGGCATATTTCTACATTGTAAAACCAATGGTTGCAGGTGCCTTCCTCACTGTGATTCAAGTGTCTCACTTCTTAAACCAAAGTCACCCGTGTTATTAGCCTATGACATCCATCAAGAAAGAAATAATTATTTTTCTTTTACTTAAAAGTAAGTCTAATCAAATAAATTCAATTAAGATTGTACATACCACAAACTATTTAGGTAACAGTTAAAATAAGCCATGTTGGTCGTATTATCAAAATAACAGGAAAGTTCTGTTTCCCTTCCTAATCTTGTTCACACCAAGACACATATGCCTGTAAACATTATCTCCTTATCCTACCATAATGAGAAAGAGTCTTTATGACATATTTTAAACCCTTCATCTGAGCATTACAGAGTCAATTGCTCCCCAAAGGAAGGCATCCAATTCATGGGAAAGTGCAAATAAAAGCAAGTCAACCCAAGCTTTGAGGATTCCCTAGGATTCCCTACAGTGTAAGGCTTGTGACCCTAATGTCTGTTCATCGGCTTTAGAATAGGCTTTCACCATCCCCCTTCCATATACAAGTATGAATAATCATTCTCACAATATTTTTTTTAAATTATAAAAGTCCACATTAAAATAAGTTCCCAGATATTTTTTAAAACTTGAATACATTACAGACAAATCATGCCACATGTGTTGTGATGAATAATGCCCTGTAAGTGTAACAATGTGGAGACTCCTTGTTTCTCTGTAATAAGAGCCTTATAAAGGCTCTGCAGATATTGTGCAGTCCAGGAACATGGTTTGGAGAAATCAAAGAGCACTGACTGAGATGCTGAAGACTTAGATTCTAGGTTTTGTTCTTTCTCTGGCTGACAGATGGGTGACTGTTATTCATTCTTCCTTAAAGTTTGCTCACCCATAAAAGGATGGGTTAAAATTAGATGGATGTAATGATCCCTTCTAGTTCCAATATTCACTGATTTTTATGAAAAGCATATAAAATAAGAGAGAAGGTAAAGTGCCATCAGTCTGCTATCCTGGTGACTGGATGCATCTGAATTAGAAATAAAACAGGGAAAATTCGTGGAAAACTCCAGTCTCAGCACCATCTGCAGAGTTCCCAGGTGGAGAGTAAAGGAAATGGGAATTATTGGGCTCCCGTCTTAAAAACAATTTGTTAGTAAATGCCTCTAAGAATGGCGAATTGTGTCCTGATCTCTATAAAATGCCTTCTCTTGTTCACCATAAAGTGCAGATTTTATAGTTTCACATGACCAGCCCAAGAATTATTAATAATACTTATTTGTTCACTATTCCACACGTAGGTGGGGAATAAGAAGCAAATAAAGACTGGTTCTCTCATGTTTTCCATATCTAGGATTTCTTAAACTTTTGAAAACCATTAGTCCATGTAAAGAGACATTGTCTTTGAGTAAGTTTCTAGCCTTGTCTTCATAAAAATTTAAAACTGCACATCTGGTAATAAAATGTGGTGGTGGCATTTGCCAAGAGTCTTCCGGAGAGTAAACCCACTCTCATTGAAGTAGAAGCCTGAGTTCCTCTATTGAAACACTGAATCTTTACGAGTTTATCCTTTTCCTAAGTTTTCAGTTCTGCAAAATCTATGCAAAATAGAAGCTAACACATGCATCAAGAAACTATCAGGAACGTGTTTGTGCTGAGGAATTCTCAGCAAGTGCCCTGTGAGAGTGCTCCCATCTGAAAAGGACTGCAGCTGTCTTTCGGCATTAACTAGGTGGGTATTAGGAACAGACCCATGTCAACTGTTTTACAGAAAATCAAATCCCAACATCAGTGTAAAATCAAAGAGCTATTTTTATGGATTCCTCCATCCTGGATTAATTCATGCACATAACATCATTTGAATTTAAAGTGACCCTGGCTATTTTATTAATTATCATCATTGCTTTGCTAGAAGGAGAAGAGTATTCTGCTGTTTAGTGAGTGAGGTTGGTTTGAGCATACCTGTCAAAAGGTGAGCATGATGAACTACTGCCTTTAAATGTATGCTCTTCTTTGGTGGATCTTTATGTAAATGTGGTGCTCAGGATTAATGGCCTTCTGGTTGAATATGAAAGCCTAGAAACAATGCATATGCACTAAATATGTGATAATATTATTCATATGTCTAGGAGGAGAAGTATCTCTTCCATATTCAGTGCTTCTACTGAAGCATGTACTACCTGGTATATATGAAATATACACTCCCTGTTTTATGTTTCATGCCTACAACATGATAACAGTTTTATTTCCAGGGAGTTTGCTCCTTTTGTTCAACTCTGTCCTTACCAGCATTGTGTACTACCAGCATTGTTAAGTAACCACACGTGGCTAGGGGCTACCATGTTAAAATAAATGTTATAGATCTATACCTGGACTTTCAAAGCATCCCCAGATTTTTGGCTAGTGACCACCCAGATCCTGAAATCCAAGAGAATTGTTCCTGACTATCTGCCATTCTTAGGCTACTGAAAGTGCTCTTCTTGCTTTGTGAAGTATAACTCAATGTCAAAGGGGTTTATGTAATATTTAGACTTGTAGAACATGAAATTAATCTTAGCATGAAAAATCTTTTGATTACAGAGTATGCTTTGTCAGTGATTGATTGACTAACTCATTTATTCCTATAATAATACCACCATTTTTTTCTATTTATATTCTTGAGCTGTAACAGAAAGTTTCTGTGCTATGCTAGTAGGTAGATTGCATGGTTATCATAATATTTCCACCTGTTTTACTAGGCTCTCTGGAAATAACCCCTTATTTTCTTTGCTAATGACTCTATCTCAGAATCACTTTCTTCATAAAGAATCAAAATTTGGGGCCGGCCCGGTGGCGCACTGGATAGTGCGCCGCTTGGGAAGCGCGGCGGCGCTCCCACCCGAGGG
>NW_007731960.1:95603-97073 GCF_000696425.1 Galeopterus variegatus
AACAATGACTACAGTTATGTAGGTGATCTGTAAGCATTTTATACTTTAATGCTGTAGGACTTCAGAAATGACAGAGATCAGTGAAGACAGAAGTAAACAAAGAAAGATTCATGGAGGAGGTGGCACTTCAGCTGAGCCATGATTAGCAAATAAAACTTGATGAAACCCCTGGGAAGGCAGATGACATTCCAAGGTGAGAGTCACACAGATATAAGTTGAAAAGGTCCCGGAAAAAGACAGTAGTGATAAAATGGAGTTATTGGCATGAATGAAAGAGAATCTTTAAAGGAAAAATAGAGAGTAAGCTCTAGCTACATATGCATCCCATGCACAACTAAGTACCTTTGTCCTTGATTCTATAAAGTCATATTTTAACAAGAATATTAAGTCCTAAGATTTTCTTCTGATCCTCAGAGCTCCATGGACAGACCAGGCTGTGAACCAAACAACTTTTTCTCCTTTTCCTCCTCTCCTCCTCCTTCTCTTCTTCTTTTCCTCTTCCTCCTCTGCCTTCTTTTTCTCCTTTATTTCTTCCTCATCTTTCTTTCTTTCTTTCTTTCTTTCTTTCTTTCTTTCTTTCTTTCTTTCTTTCTTTCNAAAAAAAAAAAAAAAAAAAGAATCAAAATTTGGGGATGATGATGATGATGTTGTCTATAGAAAATTCTACTCCCCCCCACCTTCCACCTCTGCCTCCATCTCATTGGTATAGAAAGAATAAAATCCTTATTTTCATCACACCTTCTTCACAAACATTTACTTTGGGAAGAGAAGTGACCTACCTAGCTCTTTTATAGAAATACAATGGTAGTACTTATGTAGGTGGTATAATCATTACTAGAAAAGTTAGCACTTTATCCCAATCTCACATTAGACCTTTTTTTTTAAGAGGATCATACACAGTTGCTAGTAAAAGTCCTTGTCCATCTTCTTACTCACTGAAGGAAAGAATAAACTTCACAGTTTTGCACAATGTATTTCATCATTTGATGAAATTTCATCACTTGGTGGTGGAAGATCAGGCTGATTTTTTTTAAAACTCACACTCTGACTCTTGGTTATAGCGTTTATATTGTCCTTCCCTTTCTCTGTTTTTTCACGTATAAAATAAATTGAGGATAATAATTATGATTTTCTAATCTATTTTATCTTTCCACATTAACAGATAAGTGATGGATATGCAGTAGATTCATAAAATCCCATATGTTGATTTCTTTGTTGACAAAGAAACCAATAGTGACAGAAGCCAAAAATAAACTCATTAATAAAACAGTCAACATATATTTATAGTCTCTTATGTATTCTGAATTAATACACATACAAAATAAGTATAAAATAAGGTCCCAGCTCTCAGACAATTGCATGTGGCTTAGAAAACCAGAAGTAATGCTCAAGAGGCTATTGTGGACTATAACAATGACTACAGTTATGTAGGTGATCTGTAAGCATTTTATACTTTAATGCTGTAGGACT
>NW_007731960.1:98372-99705 GCF_000696425.1 Galeopterus variegatus
TTCACAGTGTAAATGCCATGTGACCACGTGCTATGAGGACAGTTTCAGTCATATCTGTATAGTACTCTCCTCACAGAAGTCATTAAGAAACAAGTGGGTTAAAAAAAAAACAAAACCTAGGGATGCAAAGTGGAGTGGGGGGGAAAGGGGGAGGGGGAGGGAGGTTGGGGATAATTGGGTGGAGGACACAGGGTACAATTGCAATTTGTGGTACTGGGCATGCTGCCAGTGTGTATCTGGCCTTCACATCTTAGGCACGAGGGGTGACAATCAGCTTCGTAACTCATGAATATTCATAACCGATTAAAAAAAAAGAAAAAGTGGGTGATGTGGATATGATCCCCACTTGGCAAGGGCAAGGGGAGTTTCAGAAGCTGGATTCTGAGTAATCAGCATTTCTTTAAGTGTTCACTTGTCCTCTCCAAAAAGAATGTTTCACCAGAGTAGTACCAAAATAGCAGCCGAGGAACCCAAAATGCAAACACTGTCCAAGTTATTAGGTCGTCCTTGTGCCTTTTATGTAAGGAGGCTAGTCTTTCATCATTAATATGCTAAACTAATAAAAAGTAAGTAACTTTCAAGATGCAATGTGCCTTCCTAAATAATTAAGTACTATTAGAGAACTAGAGATCCCAAGGAGGAATAACCTCAACGTTGAGCAGCTTTTTTATCTTGCTCTTCATATAAGGAGGTTGCCGGTTTAATTCACTGATGTTCCAGCACTCATTATTTTGTTGATCTTGGTTCAGATTTGAAAAAATAAAGTCTAAAACCCTTACTGTAAACATAGTGATCTTATACAAAGATATATGACAGATACATGTAGAATATAGGATAAATGTATGCCCAGAAGCCAATGATATGCAGATTTTGCTGTAAATTGTCTATTACTGTCACCACTTGTCAGCATGTCACCAAAACAGTAACTATCTTAGACCATCACTTCCTCTAATGAGTAAATTAGAGGACTGTGGAATAAGAAGAATGCAAATTTTTAACAGCAACAATCATAATAAAGTTATGATAAAAAATTATAGTGATATGGAGTCCCTGCGTCTGGACTCAAGAAAAATAACAAAAAGAATTCACTAAAAGAATGAATTAGTTAAAATCACTGTTACTGTTAGAAACCACTCTATGTTAAGTTAAAATTTTAAAGAAGAAAAGTGGACTTATTCTTTCTGATGTATTTTATAGATGTCAGGTTTGAAAGTGTGTTGTAAGAATATAGGGGAGGTGTAACCTCACAGATAGAAATAAAATAGAGCATCTGGGTTTACCCTCTTTGCCCATCTTTTTTATTACTTTTGAAACTTTTTCTCTGTTTATTCCC
>NW_007731960.1:102520-103459 GCF_000696425.1 Galeopterus variegatus
CCTTCCTTCCTTCCTTCCTTCCTTCCTTCCTTCCTTCCTTCCTTCCTTCCTTCCCATTCATCTTTATTTCCTTTGAATTAATGCTCCCTCTTTATATCTCATACAAGCAGCATGATTTTCCTCCTTACCAATTATGTATGTTGTAAGATAATTATGAGATGAGACCTGATTTTTTCCATTAATCTATTTTTCTACACATATGTCTATTCATTTATCTATATTTATAATTGAGATATAATTCACATACCATAAAATTTACCCTTTTATTGAGTTACCCTTATTGTGTAACTCAATAGCTTTTAGGATATTCACAGAGCTGTTCAACCATCACCATCACCAAATTTAAAATATTTTTACAACCCCAAAAAGAAAGATGGTATGCCCATTAGTGGTGTCTTCCTATTTTCCTCCAATCCCTCTCTCATGAGGCCTAGAAAACCACTAATCTACTTCCTGTCCCTACAGATTTGCCTATTCTTGGTATTTTATATAAATGGAATCATATAAACATGGTCTTCTGTGACTGACTTCCTTTACTTAGCATAATATTTTCCAGGTTCATCCATGCTGTGGCATGTACCAATAATTTGTTCCTTTCTTATTACAAACAATATCCCATTGTGTGGATGTACAATATTTTATTTAACCATTCATTAGTTGATGGGCATTGGGGTTATTTCTACTTTTTGGCTATTTGAATAATTTATGAACATTTATCTACAAGTTTTTATGTAGACATATACCTAGAAGTTCAATTGCTGGATCATATGATAAATCTATGTTTAACCTTTTGTGGAGCTTCAAATTGTTTTCCAAAGTGGCTATACAGTTTTACATTCTCACCAGTAGTGCATGAGGTTCTGATTGTTCCACATCCTTGTCAATATTTGTTTTCTCTTATTGATTATAGTTATTTTATTGGATGTGAAGTAGTATGTC
>NW_007731960.1:104353-125713 GCF_000696425.1 Galeopterus variegatus
CCCCCCCCTCCAAAAAAATCACTTGAATTAGATTCAAAATTACTGAAAACAGTCAGGATGGCTCAGGAAATCTACAACCAAAGTCTAGGGGAAACCAGTAAAGTCCCGAGATAAGCCCTCATGAGAGTAAAAAGATATTAGTGGATTGGCCCTTACATGAAGTCTATATTAAGAAGAAAGATTGATTCTCAGTCCCTACTGTGAGTGTTTGGACATTTATTAGGTAGGATCCTGGTAAGAAAAAAATGTCCTATTCAAAGGAAGTAATCAGTCAATGAAGGAACCATTTACAGGGATGTAGGAAGAGTTATGGGAACCCACAAGGAATGGTGGAGCACCCTAAAACTAGCAATAGTGCTAAACTATTACCACTCTTAGGTATGAAGGGTCAAAGCTGTGATTGAGGGAGAGAAACCCACAAAAGGAAACCATGATCTTATGTAGATGAATGCCACCAATATTAAAGCCATATCCCAAAATGGAGGGAAGTAGGGTGAAGATGAATAAGTACCAGACATTTCCCTTTTCCCATTCTCTTACTCTTTTACCACTGCCTCCTATTGGTCAAACCCAGCAAGAAGGCAAGTATCAAAGCAGCTTGTATATGAGATCCATAGACATCAGCATCACAGGGTAGAGAATACAGCAGAGAAGAGCAGGTCATGAATCCAGAGTGGCACTCAGAAAAGCTTCCCAGGCAGGAAAAGTGGAAATGTGTTTTCTACACTAATAGTGGCAACAGAGAAAAGTGGAAGGACTTTTCAGACTGTCCATATTTAACCTGCTTTCCCAAAGGCTCTATTTTTGATGGAGGCAACAGTCACATGGAGCTCCACCCAAAGCAACTAAGTTCAGTTCCAAGAGGTTCCATCACTGGACTCTGTTCCAAGAAGTGAAGAGGAAGAAATAGACTAGCTATTTAGTAACACAAGGGAACACACCTCAGCACCACTGAGAAGTTGAGTATTGATTGATTGTACTCTCTAGGTTTCATCTGTGACCCTCTGACCTTGAGAATTAAAGTTGGCAACCAAGAGGGAGCAACATATTTCAGGAACACACTTTCAGTTAGCAGGCAAAGAACATTCCCACTGCAAGGAGGATATCTGTACCAGTGAAATAAAAATAAACATGACTGGTCTTTGGTGACAAGAAAGTGCTCTGGAGGCTTTCCAACTGCACCAGGTGAGAGGTAGCATAGCAGTGAGATAATGGAATGCATGCCATTTTGGTTGGGGTCTTAAGCAGTATTTGAGATCTCCATAATGGAGCTGCCATTCATACTCTAAACTGAAAAGCATGTACCTTGTATCACCTCTGTGAAAAGTCCTTCCACTTGTCTAGATATTTGCTTATGGTGATGGCAATTATGCTTGAATGTAATGATAATTCTAAGCTTTACATTATCTCTCACACTTAGTCTAATTTTTAGGTATATTTTTATATTAAAAATAAGGTTTAAAACATAAGGTCTATTCTTTAAATACATTTTCAACCAGAATCAGATTATTACTACGAGGATGTCTAGAAAACCCATGAGTTAGAACAAAGAGAAAAGTTCTCAGGAAGGAATTAAATATAAACAGTTTGATGGCCTATGGGTTAGGAAAAGAGCTGTTCCAGATAGATAAGGCCACATAAGAGCAACCTCAGGAAAAATCTGAAAAAAAAAGTTTAGATTTAAAAACAGAATACAACAAAACTAGAGTATTTTTTTTTTCAGTTATCTTTATATCATATTATAGAATACTTATTCTCTGTGGAGAGTTTCTCTTAAAGTCTGTTGTTTTGATATGAGAAATCTGAATTCTCTTAAGAAGCACTTATACCAGCTACATTACCCATTATGAAGATTTCATGTTCAATGAAAACAGCACTGCTTTTCAAGTATCTTATGTCTCTATGCATAGTTTCTTTCTTAATATTTACCCCCTCCTTCCGCCTTAGCACAAAAGGTCAAATGGCAAGCAGCATATTGTAATTAGTGCCCTCACTAATCTAATCTTTAATTGACTTGCATATTACAGTATTTCACTTCTTCAAAGGATAAATTTGCCAGGATATCAAATCATTTTAACATGGCCCTAGACTATGAACACATTTCCTAATCATTGGCAATGCGTTCATGTGTGTGTTTATAACACTTCATGTTTTCATTTGGAAAAACTACATTTTTGTTTTTGCATATATATAGGTGATCCTGTTAATCAACTCTCTACATAAACATGTGTACTATTCCTTCATTTTTATGTAAATCCTCTCTGCAACCAGACAGGTGCATTGTCTGATTTCTATTCATCATCAAAAAATCCAATAACTTGGCTGTGTACCTACATCTGGTTAGGGTTTGACCCAATGTGTACTTGAATGTGGATTTCAAATATGGGGCAGGTGTTGAGCCTATCAGAACTACCAGCAATTGGAATTTCATTCGCCCCTACAAAAACAACCAATGATTTTTTAAAAAAAGAAAAACAAAGATTATAATTTGAAGTCTTATGCCTCGGTCTTTCGGGGGGAAAGAGGGATTTGTTTAATTACTGAAGCACCACTGAGTACTAGGTTCTACAAAAATTCTGTTATGCAGTAAAATGTACACAATTTGTGAGAATGACATATACAATGAAAAAATTGAATTAAATTTCAAAATCAAAGAAAAACACACAGCCTACATTTTTTAGTGTATTTTTCACATGCTTACTTACAGAAGTGGCCTTATCGATGGAGCACATAAGTCAAGAAGGAGCTGAACTCTGGGGACAAAACAAGTCATCCATAACAAATGGTAACACTGCAGCTCTGCCTCCTCCTGCCAGCGCCCCTGCCCCCACCCCCAGTCTGCTCTGAGGAGGACACTGATGCCACTACATATAGGCAGCTATTAATCAAAGAACCCCTTTTGGATCCTCACATGTTGAGAAGATTAAGCCCTATTTTTAGTTTTCGGAGAACAGAACTGCTAACACATAAGGTCACAATCAGCTGCTCTATAGCAATGAAGATTTACATTCCCACGAGAGAGAGGAAGTAAAAAGCAAGAAAGGCCAAGATAGCTTTGAAAATTGTCTGCTGTCTCATGGCCATGCAAACAGCTTAAAAGACTGGGAGAAAAAAGAAATAAAAAGTGTGAACACATATATCACTGGCCAATTTATAATGTTATATATGTCCCCTTAATTCCTATTTTTAATATATATGCTACTGAAGTGAGCACTGTCCCCTTAATTCCTAAAACAAAAGTTTTTAGCAGAATAGGGACTTGGAAGGAAGAAAACCCAGATTGTACCTAAAGCAGACAGAACGAAGGAATAACAGGAGGAGGGAGTATTAGAGGAAGCGTTGGCGAGGCAGGGGCTTAAAAATGGCTGGAAAAAATGTGATGGCCTCATACTGAACACTAGAAAGAACAAACGAGAGAAGAAGACAAAATAGGGGGAGAAACAGACCAATTTGGCATTTNTGTCAATATTTGTTTTCTCTTATTGATTATAGTTATTTTATTGGATGTGAAGTAGTATGTCACTGTGGTCTTTAATTTGCATTTCTCTAATGGCTAATATATACTTCTTTTTTTTTTTTTGACCGGTAAGGGGATCACAACCCTTGGTTTGGTGTTGTCTGCACCACTCTCAGCCAGTGAGAACACCGGCCATCCACATATAGGATCCGAACCTGCGGCCTTGGCGCTATCAGCACCACACTTTCCCGAGTGAGCCACCGGGCCGGCCCTAATATGTACTTATTTTTAATCCACCAATTAACCAATATAGCCTAGAGATTGCTGAAAGGAATAGGACAATTTCCAATTTGTATAAAAAACATAGAGATTGATTGAGAGGTAAAGGATAGAGCTACCTGCCGCCCCCCCCTCCAAAAAAATCACTTGAATTAGATTCAAAATTACTGAAAACAGTCAGGATGGCTCAGGAAATCTACAACCAAAGTCTAGGGGAAACCAGTAAAGTCCCGAGATAAGCCCTCATGAGAGTAAAAAGATATTAGTGGATTGGCCCTTACATGAAGTCTATATTAAGAAGAAAGATTGATTCTCAGTCCCTACTGTGAGTGTTTGGACATTTATTAGGTAGGATCCTGGTAAGAAAAAAATGTCCTATTCAAAGGAGGTAATCAGTCAATGAAGGAACCATTTACAGGGATGTAGGAAGAGTTATGGGAACCCACAAGGAATGGTGGAGCACCCTAAAACTAGCAATAGTGCTAAACTATTACCACTCTTAGGTATGAAGGGTCAAAGCTGTGATTGAGGGAGAGAAACCCACAAAAGGAAACCATGATCTTATGTAGATGAATGCCACCAATATTAAAGCCATATCCCAAAATGGAGGGAAGTAGGGTGAAGAATTCATTTATCTATATTTATAATTGAGATATAATTCACATACCATAAAATTTACCCTTTTATTGAGTTACCCTTATTGTGTAACTCAATAGCTTTTAGGATATTCACAGAGCTGTTCAACCATCACCATCACCAAATTTAAAATATTTTTACAACCCCAAAAAGAAAGATGGTATGCCCCTTCCACTTGTCTAGATATTTGCTTATGGTGATGGCAATTATGCTTGAATGTAATGATAATTCTAAGCTTTACATTATCTCTCACACTTAGTCTAATTTTTAGGTATATTTTTATATTAAAAATAAGGTTTAAAACATAAGGTCTATTCTTTAAATACATTTTCAACCAGAATCAGATTATTACTACGAGGATGTCTAGAAAACCCATGAGTTAGAACAAAGAGAAAAGTTCTCAGGAAGGAATTAAATATAAACAGTTTGATGGCCTATGGGTTAGGAAAAGAGCTGTTCCAGATAGATAAGGCCACATAAGAGCAACCTCAGGAAAAATCTGAAAAAAAATGTTTAGATTTAAAAACAGAATACAACAAAACTAGAGTATTTTTTTTTTCAGTTATCTTTATATCATATTATAGAATACTTATTCTCTGTGGAGAGTTTCTCTGTTTAGATTTAAAAACAGAATACAACAAAACTAGAGTATTTTTTTTTCAGTTATCTTTATATCATATTATAGAATACTTATTCTCTGTGGAGAGTTTCTCTTAAAGTCTGTTGTTTTGATATGAGAAATCTGAATTCTCTTAAGAAGCACTTATACCAGCTACATTACCCATTATGAAGATTTCATGTTCAATGAAAACAGCACTGCTTTTCAAGTATCTTATGTCTCTATGCATAGTTTCTTTCTTAATATTTACCCCCTCCTTCCGCCTTAGCACAAAAGGTCAAATGGCAAGCAGCATATTGTAATTAGTGCCCTCACTAATCTAATCTTTAATTGACTTGCATATTACAGTATTTCACTTCTTCAAAGGATAAATTTGCCAGGATATCAAATCATTTTAACATGGCCCTAGACTATGAACACATTTCCTAATCATTGGCAATGCGTTCATGTGTGTGTTTATAACACTTCATGTTTTCATTTGGAAAAACTACATTTTTGTTTTTGCATATATATAGGTGATCCTGTTAATCAACTCTCTACATAAACATGTGTACTATTCCTTCATTTTTATGTAAATCCTCTCTGCAACCAGACAGGTGCATTGTCTGATTTCTATTCATCATCAAAAAATCCAATAACTTGGCTGTGTACCTACATCTGGTTAGGGTTTGACCCAATGTGTACTTGAATGTGGATTTCAAATATGGGGCAGGTGTTGAGCCTATCAGAACTACCAGCAATTGGAATCTCATTCGCCCCTACAAAAACAACCAATGATTTTTTAAAAAAAGAAAAACAAAGATTATAATTTGAAGTCTTATGCCTCGGTCTTTCGGGGGGAAAGAGGGATTTGTTTAATTACTGAAGCACCACTGAGTACTAGGTTCTACAAAAATTCTGTTATGCAGTAAAATGTACACAATTTGTGAGAATGACATATACAATGAAAAAATTGAATTAAATTTCAAAATCAAAGAAAAACACACAGCCTACATTTTTTAGTGTATTTTTCACATGCTTACTTACAGAAGTGGCCTTATCGATGGAGCACATAAGTCAAGAAGGAGCTGAACTCTGGGGACAAAACAAGTCATCCATAACAAATGGTAACACTGCAGCTCTGCCTCCTCCTGCCAGCGCCCCTGCCCCCACCCCCAGTCTGCTCTGAGGAGGACACTGATGCCACTACATATAGGCAGCTATTAATCAAAGAACCCCTTTTGGATCCTCACATGTTGAGAAGATTAAGCCCTATTTTTAGTTTTCGGAGAACAGAACTGCTAACACATAAGGTCACAATCAGCTGCTCTATAGCAATGAAGATTTACATTCCCACGAGAGAGAGGAAGTAAAAAGCAAGAAAGGCCAAGATAGCTTTGAAAATTGTCTGCTGTCTCATGGCCATGCAAACAGCTTAAAAGACTGGGAGAAAAAAGAAATAAAAAGTGTGAACACATATATCACTGGCCAATTTATAATGTTATATATGTCCCCTTAATTCCTATTTTTAATATATATGCTACTGAAGTGAGCACTGTCCCCTTAATTCCTAAAACAAAAGTTTTTAGCAGAATAGGGACTTGGAAGGAAGAAAACCCAGATTGTACCTAAAGCAGACAGAACGAAGGAATAACAGGAGGAGGGAGTATTAGAGGAAGCGTTGGCGAGGCAGGGGCTTAAAAATGGCTGGAAAAAATGTGATGGCCTCATACTGAACACTAGAAAGAAGAAACGAGAGAAGAAGACAAAATAGGGGGAGAAACAGACCAATTTGGCATTTATTTTATATGAAGAGAGGAAAAGAAAAAAGGAAGAAAGGAAGGCACAAAGGGAGGGAGAAAGAGAAGGAGGAAGAGAGGAGAAAATATGACTTGCCATTGTAGAACACCCTCCTGTGGTAAAACGTACGTAGGATAAGCAAGAGGACGCTTCTGGAATTGAAATGGAAGCCAGCTCCTCTTCCCATGATGGCTGCATGGCTCAGAGATGACATGTCAAGCCATCATGAATCTAGGACAGGGAAGAGCTTCCTTATTCCGGTAAAGCTTTCAAAGTCCCACTAAACTCTCAGGGTAAGAACTACCTTTCAAATCGTGATTATGAATCAGAATGTGGCAGACGTAGAGTGAAACAGAGTAGAATTGAGTGAATTTGGTTGCTATTCAATTTGCTTCTTTTTCTTGAGAGCTGCAGGAATGCACTAATTTAAACTCAGGAGATCTGCTTGCAAGGGTTAAAGGTTAATCTGATCCCTTAAAGCCCACCATAAAGATTTCAATCCTATGAGTGGAATAAAGGGGAAAAAAATTTCAGTCCAATGACCAGAGGCGACTAATTCTACCCAGCAGGAAACTGTGGGAATGGGATTCCTGGACCAAGATCCCACAGATCAAAGAGGCATTCGACCTTGCTCTGTTTTACTTTTTGTCAATGTGGTTCTGCCCATTATTACAAAACCCATTTCTTCATTAGGTATTTTTGAAGTGTTTTGGAAACAGTCCTAACATTTCTAATGTTCTCTTCTACACAAGTGCCCTAAAAGTGTTAATGAATCTTTCACTGTTGCCTAAATTGAACCTAGAGGGGATCTCTGACTTGGGTGGAGCCCAGTCTCTAGGTAACAGCTAAAGTAAGTGTTAATGAATCTTTCACTGTTGCCTAAATTGAACCTAGAGGGGATCTCTGACTTGGGTGGAGCCCAGTCTCTAGGTAACAGCTAAAGTAAGTGTTAATGAATCTTTCACTGTTGCCTAAATTGAACCTAGAGGGGATCTCTGACTTGGGTGGAGCCCAGTCTCTAGGTAACAGCTAAAGTAAGTCCTTTCAAATTATTATATTTATCATTCTATGGATCATCATCGTTTGACATGTCCATGGCATTCAACAAGCATTTGTAGAAAACCTACTGCTTGAATTATTTTCCCAAACACTGGGACAAAGAGAAAGTGAGGATGAAAAAAAAAAAAAAAATCATCTTAGTCCATAAAGAGCTTGGAAAAAGGCAGAGTTTAAAAGCACCAGCTCCTAGTTTAGTTAATCTATGGTGTTTGAATTAAAAAAAAAAAAACACTCTCAGCATTATTTCCTGACTTATCCTAGGGGTGAGCTAAATATTTAAGTGTATTATAAAAGATTATATTCTCTTTACTGTTTTTTCTTTCACCTGAGAATTCCCATCAGCATTAAAACTAGAAACATAGTTTGTAGTTTCTCAAAATTTCACTGACTTCAGCATGTTATAAAGAATACCCAAAAGGCAGATTTGTTTTTCTTCTACATTACTTCTCAACTCTTTCTTTCCCTCCTCCTGCACAGAAAAAGAAAACTTATAACTATAAATTGGTCTCCTGCTTGGATTAATTTTCTCCACCAAAACAGTGACCATTGTCAAATGCCTTGCATCTCCATGGAAACTGTTTCCTTGGCCATAGACAAAGGTCTGCCTATAATACAATGCCACGAGAGTGGCTGGGGTTGTAGACCCCTTGTTTAAAATCACAGTGCAAGGGCATAATGTAGATTTTATATTATTTCTGCATGTCTGTTGCAGCTGGTAGGCCTTCATTCCAAAATAATATTTTTTCAAATGAAGTAGCAGAAAACAGCTTTACATTTTTGTTATCCCTTCTAGCACAAAATAAAAAATGCCTGTGCTGCCACTACCTGATTCAATCAAGTGGAGTACATTGGATACCCACAGGCTACAAGTGCTGGAAAAGCTGACTTGTATTTTAATTAATAATGTGCTACACTTTCTCAACAGCTAGGCCTTTGGCAATCTGATTTGCTTTGTTCATTATTTGCTGTAAACAATTTTCAAACAACATGTAGGCAACTCTACCCCTGAATATCTCTTGCTAATTCATAACATTAACAAAAATGTAGAGATTTTTTTCCTTCTTTGCAAAAAAGAAAAACCCTGATTAAACTTTAATCATAGTCAATGGAGGATTTGAAATGGGAATATAAGTGATAAAAATAAATACAAAAAACCAACAACAACAACAACAACAAAAATATATATATATATATTCACATATATATGTATGTAGAATGAGTGCATGTGTGATATATACATATTTATACATATTCATACATATGTGCACATATATATGTATATATACACAAACATATATTCTGCCAGTTCACTCAAATACATATTTAGGATGAGGCATATGTATCCATTGAAAATCTGGCAGCACAGCATGGGAAAATCCCATGGTTGTTATCTGGTGTGATGCTATGGACTGAATGGTTTCCCCCAAAATTCATATGTTGAAACCCTAACTCCCAATATGACTATATTAGGTTATAGGGCCTTTAAGGAGGTAATTAATGTTAAATGAGATCATAAGGGTAAGGCCCCGATCCAGTAAGATTAATAAGCTTATGAGAAGAGACACCAGAGAGCTTTCTTACTCTCTCTGCCATGTGAAGACAGAGTAGAAAGGCAATTGTCTGGAAGGCCGGGAGAGAGCCCTCACCAGAACTCACCATGCTGGCATCCTGAACTTGGACTTCTCACCTCCAGAACTGTGAGCAAAAAATTTCTTTTGTTGAAGCCACTAGTCTGTAGTATTTTGTATGGCAACTCAATCTGACTAATATATGTGAAAAAGAGGAAACTGAAAGTATTGGTGTTTATATTAGAGAGAATATATACTTTCCCTCTAAATGGAGGTAAATCATAATCTTCATTTCCACAGGACAGGACCTTCTTAAAATAGCACTGAAGTTTAGAAAGAGGACTTGGTTTAGACATGAAGAGTAACAACAATTTGGTACATATATGGATAGAATAATAATTTCTTTTCTTTGTATGGCACTTTACGGGTCACAAACCACTTTTCTAAACATTGATTTCACATTGTCCGTACAAAGTTAGTAAGAATTAGCATCTTAATTTTTAAAACAAGGAAACCGATAAAGACTACATAGATTATAAGTGTCAGTATAGCCACTTACAATAAATTGGTAATAAAGAATTGGTAACAAAGCATACACATGGCAGAACAGGGCTAAAACCCTGACCTTGAATGCAGTACTTAATGAGAGGCATAAAAGGACCAGCTTTGAAGCCTATTTGCTAAGTATGAATGACTTAAATTTTTAATATAACTTTCTCCTCTTTTAAGTTGAACTAATGCTATATTTCAAAATAGATTACATTCCCATCATATTAACATTATCTATTAATTAAAAACTATCATAGGACTACATTGACTATAGCTATAGCTGAGGTGAACTTGGGTTGACATCTTTAAACAGAAAACTATTAATACATATATTAACATATTTACTATTCATTTATTTGTTTAACAGATATTTAATGAGCACTTATTTTGTTTCACATGTGTTTAGTACTGAGCATACAATGGTGGAGAAAATAGTCATGGCCCTTGCCTTTAAGGAGCTTACATCTGTTAATGCTAGTTCCATTAAACCAACATGTATTGAGGACCTACTAGATAGTAACCATTAGATTTATAAGAAGCAAGATATACAAAAATAAATATGATTCAATGACTGCCTATAAGAAAAAAATGCATAAATAAAGAATTTTAATGCAGTACTATCACATAGAAGTATGTGCTAGATATAATGTTGGTATGAAATCAGAGATGATTAACTCTTCTTATTGGGGAAATCAAAGAAAAGATTTTTTTTTTGGATTTTTTAGAATGAATGGAAGAATATCAGGTGAAAATGGGGAGGAAGGGCATTCCTTTCAGGTAAAAGCTAGTATAAATATATACAAGGCAAACTAAAGAATAAGGCCAGAGTGAAATCAGTCAATTTCATGTATTTTCATCTTTTACGTAGAGGGTGTAACCATGGGATACGAGTGTTACAAGGGGTAAGGAGCAGTGAGCCTGAAGATGCAAATGGAAACCAAATAAAAAAGAGCTTTAACTGCCACACCAAAGAAATTTATTTCATTTTACAGAAAATTGGAAATAGTTGAGGAGTCAGAAACAGAGCAGTTAAATCTACAGGAATGCAGAAGATGGAGTAGAAAAATGAAATACTGGGAGCCAGGAGATAATTGGAATAGTCGGGGTGGAATAAATGAGGACCTGAATAAACCAAGGCAGTGGCAGTTAGTATGAAAATCCTTTACTGATGTAATCATCCAAAAACAGCATCAAGCTGAACCTCTTATTTTAGGAGGGGGCCTTCTTCAAGGTCAGAGAGTATTAGTGACCTATCCCATGGCTCATAGAACCAAGGACGGAGTTTGGATCTCTCCTCATTTTCATTCCAGCCCACTTGCCACAACACCAAAATGCCTCACTTTTATCCTTATCCTATTTCACATAATGACAGAATTGTAAAGCACTCTAAGTTTCCATAGAATTCTTTTCATGGTCTTCTTATGGGGTCCACTCATGCCTGATGACTTACTGATCTCTTAATCAAGTAAAAACAACTTAGGTGGAGAATTAAAGGATGCCCATGCAACTGAAAGCTGCTTCTTACCTCCCAGTGCTTTCAGTCTTAAAATAACCCTTCAGCTACTGAGTTCAGTTTTATAAAGCTGCCCTGTATCCAGTCAATCATGTAATGTCACATCAGTCTAGTTCCATTCAGATCAAGGCCTGAAGAGAAATGTTTCCTACAGGCATCAATAGCATAAGGAGTCTCTGTTCTCCTAAGAGATGCACTTGCTGTAACTTGAACCTCTGTTGAATCAAGGAGTGTCCCTTCCTTCATGACAGCTCACTTCAGTTTTAGGAAAAAAAACAACTTTGAATAATATTCAAATTTATTGTGTATGGTTAAAATCTGTCCCACTATGTCTGATGTTTCCAACAAGGGCCTTGGCAATTTTACCTTAGACTTTTAATCTAAATTTTTATCTGTATCTGATCCTCACAAAGCAGAATGATACCCCAGTTCCCCAATATTGGTAGACCTAAAGTTACAAACATTAATTTGCATTGAGCAGATTTGGTAAAAAGGAATTACTCAGTCTGCACCCTAGAGATTCAATTGCTTAATCTATCTGCTGAGTTTGAATGTATTTCTTCACTTCATCTTGCTGCGAGAATAGATTAGTATTTCCAAATTTCCAACAGACACTAATTATTTGGAATATAGAAATTAAAAATTTAAACTAATTAGTGGGAATACTCAAAGTCATAAGTTATTCTGCATTTTTCATAATACTTTCTTTATGTAATACTGATGAGTGACCATAATACTAAAAATGAATCATTTTTGCTATGATAGGTTTATACTAAAAGTTTTAGAATTTTTCTGTTAAGAAAAAACATAATAAATGAGTGTTTTATTATGATTTAGAATATATCTGACAATGAACTAATTTCCTTAATTTTAAAACACTTTCAACACTCTTCATACTCTATACTTGATATTATAAATGTAAATTATTTAATTAATTAAAATAATCAAGTGTAATATTATTTATAAAGAACTGTAACCTATAGAGTATATTTAAATACTGGAAAATTCCAGTGAATAGTATTGCACAGTATTTGAACAAAATAACATTCTCATCTCCTAGCAAGGTTAAAGGCACTACACAAAATCAAATGTGAAAATTACCAATTTAGGATTTAATTTGCTTCCAGAAGCTGTTTATCCTTGAAGCATCAATGACAAGACTTATATAAAATATACTATGTGTATGAACTTATTAATATTTATTTCCAAGAATGACCCACCAGTAGCTACAGATGGGACCACAAACACACATTTATAACCCAGCAGCTCTATACCTAAGCAAGACTCGCTCACTAGAATCTCAACCACTTCTCTCCTCCTTGATCCTGTCCTGGTTCCAGGAAATATCAGCCTTATTCATGGACTCCATATATCAGCATTTCCTGCATTTCTATTTTAAGTTTTCACAGTAATGTTTTATGTTGATTGTTTAGCTTTAGTTCTTGTATGATTACATTTTCCCTTTTTTCTGATTTTTAAACTGACTTTTCTCAGGATTCAAGATTTAGAAAAAAAAAAATGTAATTCTCCAAAGAAATACCAGGAAGAAATTCTTGCCTGGCAATATGAGAAACAATCATCTCTTAGCAACCTGAAGTCACGGAAGATACCAGCCATACAGCAGCCAATCCTGGACTTAAGAATACGGATAATGAACTGATGTCCGTAGTGTTTGCATGTTCAGAAGTCCACAATTTTCACTCACGTAATAAACTCTTAGTTTCAATTAAAAATACTTATATTTCATGAATACCTTAACTAAATGATTAGAGAAGCAATTGTTTCATCCATTGTTTACTATTTATCTTGGAATCAAGGAATCAACAGATTATTTATGATACTTATTTGCCCTGAGGTCAGGAAGAATAAGATAAATTTAGCAAGTTACTCACTAAATCAATCTCATTATAACCAATACTAATTGTATTTCTTAGTGAAATTTTATAACCTGGTATGTAATGGGTAAAGTACATAGATAAATAGTAATTATTAAAGAACTCTCACTGCTCTAATGGAAAGAGTTTAACCATTTTAATTTATGAAACCAGCATAGGCTATGTGTTCTCACTAATTCCATTTTGGTCATGGTTTATATAATTTTGTCTCCTTCTTGTGGATTTTACTTGGTGCTGTAGACAAGAAATAGAGACTGAAGACCCAGTATAAGCCTCTGACATAGCATCGTGACACCTGGTTCGTAGAGAAAAGGGGACATCTCCATCAGGATCTTTGCTCTGTGATTAATGAGGAGGCATTCATTACAGCTCAGGATCAGACAGCACCTCCACATACTCGGAACTTAATTTATTAGTCTAAGGGGCAGGGGTTAAGGCACATCAGAGAGAGAAGGGAAAGAAGAAAAGAAAGGACAGGAAAACTCTTAACAGGAGCAATATGGAGATGTAGAGTTGCAATTTAACAGGCTTAACAATAGTAACGACTCTCAGAAATAAGCACACATTTTAAATGAATATAGAACCCTCTAAATAATTAAATAAAAGATTCTAAATATTAATAATCCAGCTGCATGTATTATTTTAAATGTACCCATGTTACTACCATTTGCCTATATATAAAACAGATTGTATTAAATTCTGTTTAAAGATCAAAAGAAAACAGGATCACCCAGTAAAAATAGAATTTCTTTTAAAGTACGTAGCATCCTTGCTTAAAATACTAGTGTGTCAGTAGCTGAGTCAACTGGAACATAGTCAATAGGATCACTTGCTCTCAAGCATGAATATTCTTTGGGTCTGGATAGAAACCAGGGCTGCCTGGAAGCCAGAGGCCCAACATAAGATACTCAATAGAGCTGACTCTGCTTCCATAACCTCTCTTCACAGTTGCAGCAATTCTCCAAAAGGGCCGGGACCTTTCCTATAACTCCTTCCAAAATCACTTCAGATAGTTCAAACTGCAGTGATTCAGAAGCTCTTACTTTGAAAGAAATAAATGCATTTCTTCTGAGTATCACTATGAAAGGTGTCACATGAACTATGGAGTATATCATCACTGGAACAAATAGTAATGTGATGTCATTTTAAAGTATCATAGCTGTACCTGAGACTGGCTAGCTGTTCATCAAACCTATCTCTTTTTCTTCCTCTGAACACAGACTATATTTCCCTCCCTTCCCTGCAGCTGGGTACAGCCATTAAACTAAGCTCTAGCTCATTGCTTCTGAGTCGAAGTGCCTGACCCCCAAAAGCCTACTGCACGGGGTCCTCCATGCCTTTTCCCTTTCTGCCAGCCCAGTAGGGGGAGCTCAGTTGTGCTGAGTGCCGTGCTTAAGGAGTCAAAGCCAGAAGGTGAAAGGAGTTTGGCTCCTTCAATCACCAGTGACAGTAGAGCCACCCACCAATCCAAAACACCTGTTTGGGATTTTATGGAACCAAAATATAAATTTCTATGATATGTGTGCCATTATACATTTGTTATTGTTAAAGTAGCCAAAATCACCTTAACTATCACAATAGTTACTGTCATGTAAAGCCACGCTTTATCACAATTGCTCAGAGAACTCATACCATATGAAAGGCCAATGTGAGTTTTCACTAAAACAGAAATATGTCACACATGAACCGCCAAATAATCACTTTTAATAATTAAGGTAGAAAAAAATATAAATAACTGTTCTCACCACTGTATTTCAGGGTCCTCTCTGTCTTATTTCCCTAGTAATAAGCCTCAGAAGGTTTTTGTTTTTGTTTTTTTTACCTTTCACAGTGTGTTAAAGATAGTAGAAGCTCAGTAGGGCAGTAGAATAAAGCTGATTGAAGTCATGAGCTTTATTATTTTGTTCCACATTCAACTTTTATACAACCTTTTTTTTTTAAGACAAATAGTACATAAATAGTTGGAAGATTTTTAAAGCTTCATCAAGCCGCTTTAAGTTTTAACTAATATACATGGAAGACCACTATGATTGTTTTGTTATTGAGGGAGCTCACACTTTAAAAGAAAAAGGCACAATTTTAAAGCAATCATCCCAAATTAACAAGTAGCAGAGGATAATTGACTAATCTCTATTATTTATTCCCTCATTTCCTTTTCTTCATTAAGTGTTTTATTTAGAAAGTTAGAGAGAGAGAAATGCTATGAAACTGCTTTTCCCTTCCCCAAAGAATATCTGTAAGTCACATATGTTATAATAAATTTGCATTCTTAAACAAGTAGAACTCAGACAAACAATTTAAAAATAATTATTTATGCCCTAGGAAGCCGTGTTACCCTGAAGTACCATCAAAAGGTCACCCATTGCTTCAAACTCTGCTGTGTACACCCTGACCTGGAAGTACCATTGATAATGACCCCTCAGCTGCAGGACTTGAAGACTTAATCATTTGACATACAAGCAGCCCGGGGTTACTCATAGCTGGCATTTTGCTTTGTGAGATGTACACAAACAATATGCATTTTAAACAATTCAAAGCATCAGTGCCTAAAATAGACCTGGCACAGCCCTCGTCCTCAGGAGCAGCTTCTCACCATCTCAGCTCTCTCACTCGGAGGCACATGCCGGGGACTGTGGAGCTGGCTGAGGCAGCTGGAACGAAAAGCTGCACGTACTATTGGCATTTTCCCTGCATTTCAAGGCTTGCTTGTCATCTGGATCATCGGAAACGTAATTACAGGGTGATGTTACTCCAGCCCCTCTGGGAAGAAATTTTAGGCATTGTTCAGAGAAAGAAAATTCTTTGCTGACAAAACTTTACCCCCACCTTTTTTCTCCCCCTAAGGGAAACCTGAATTGAAGGCATTTGACTAAAATGACTTGATTGCTGTGTTCCTTTAAGTTGTGCCAATTTTTTTTTTTTTAAGAAGCACAGATTATCAATACAGCCGTTTCCACTATCATTGAGACTCACCCAAGGCCCCTGGAGAAAACTTAATACGCATATAACCAAGGCATGGGAAAGTTGTGGATCTAGAATCTATGTTTTCTGATGCCAGCAGGGAAAACTGAGGGTGGCAGAAATGAATATCCTTTGGAGAAAATAACTCTAAATGCTAATAAAAATGAGTCCCATCTTGGAAGTTGGAAATTTGCCTTTTAAAAAAGAGAAAACATTTATCTTTAATGTGAAAGAAAAATAAGGTAATCAGAGGGTTCCTTTTTGTATCTAGAGCTACCAAAGTAACCTACTTATCACTTTTAGAATTACTGAGAAATCTCACACCCTAAAACCTTCAGTGGAGTTACATGTGGCCTGTGATGCCATTCTTCCATTCATAAAATGAGAAGTGCTTTCATTCTGCACAACGTTCAGAAACCCCAGCACTCAGGCCTGTCTACTGAGTCCAAATGAAATGTCATGAATCAGCAGCAGCTATGAGGCCATTTGGCAGGAAATCACTACCATTAAGCATCGATTCAACCATTTATTCATTCAACAAACATTCACTGAGCTAGGCACTATGTTTGGTATGAAGATGGCTTTGGAGAAAAAGAGCTAGCCAAATGTATGTCCCAATGGCCAGAGGAGGCAGTGCTGCACATGCTGTGAAAAGATTCACCCTGGGGTTATCAGTCACAGGTATTTGACTCTCTTTTTTTGCTATTTAATTTTTTTTTTTATAATTTATTTCATCCAGCGAAGGATTTAATCTTAATAAAAAGAAGGGGGAGACAAAATTAAACAAACCACAGCTTAGCACCATGAAATGTAATGTCTCTCTCCTATTTTTTCCATTGCTCAACACCAAAAAAATGAAACCTCACTCTTGCCATGTGCTGTGTTTTAATAAACTGTACATTAGTTTCATTCAACCGCTCCAGCCCCTGGCTATCCACTTTTCTCTATATTAGTTTTAAATACACGTTGCTTGCAATAACACTGTAGCTGAAGCTTTGTCTCAAGTTAAGAAATGGTTAGGATTGCTTTACATTTGCAGTCCCATTGAAAACATTTATTCAATCAAAGGGAAAAATAAATGTGGTCCCTCAGCTTTGTCAAGTATAAACTGTTATTGATCCCCTAAATGAAATTTGTTCATGCTGATCGATCAAACACATTATCTTTTTTTCCAGTCTATTACCAGCAATTGGAAACTCTCAAGCGTCAATAGTTGTTTGACCACATACAGCTGTAAATTTAGACAATAGCTTTCAAACCTGAATTATTTCTCCCTACCCATCTTTCCCAAAAGTAATGTCGACATTGAGATGATTTCTCTCTGAGCTGATGGTTAAAAAAATAATTGAATAACACAATGGCAATAATTGGTGTCTCTACTGCTAAGCTGTATGGCAATAGGAAAGAGTTAAAGCTACAAAACACGGCATTAGTTGAAGCAGACCCATAAGCTTCTGCTCCTTCTCCTGGTCTCCTTACACTAAAGGCCATGTCAGCTTTTTCACAAATTGTTAGTACACAGAATCATTCATTATTGAATTTTTCTACTTACAAGTTCTGTTAGCTTTGGGTGGCATCTCACTTATTAACTCACTCAAGTTGCATGCACCTTACGTGACAAACTAATCCACTAGGAACATAAACTTTTCATAAAGTACCCAATGTTTATATCAAGAATGGACTTCAGGGGAGTGTGTAGTTCCCCAAAGTCTTAACAAGCAAGTCTGACCTTGAAAAGGCAATGGATTCTGTTCATTTTTTCATGTATTCATTTGGCAAGCTCGTCAGACATTTATTCATTTATTCTAGTCTCATATTTCTGCCTTATATTTCTACTTAGATACCACTAAAATATCCTATTATATCATAAGATTTATTGCACTGCAAGTCAAATTGTATTCCTATATAGACAGTAGAACATAGCACAATAAGTTGATTACATGCTGTTGTATTTGTCCCCAATACAAGCACTTGTATTAGGTTCTTTAGTGTTAGCCACATGATTCTGACAAGTTTCAGAACAAATCTAAAGAGTAAAGAGGTTCACAATCACACTAATCGGACAAATCCCACAATAGATCTAAATATTCTAACTAAAAATGTAAATTGTTGTAGATAACAAGAGGAATATAAGCATTTGTTTGAAATGAGACTATGATTTCACTCCTATTTCAGTACACAGTGAGAATTCTACTGTCCTTATACTGTCTCTCAATAATGAAGCATTGATATTTATGATAAAAGATCATTGTTAATAAATGGATACATGTATCGAATTGATTGAAATACTGTGGAGGGTTTTTTTTTTTTTAGTTCACAATTTTACTACTCATCAAAACAAATCTGCAAATATGCTTGTAAATTTATAAAATCAGTTGCTCACTATTAGTTTCATTTAAGTCAACCCTCTAGAACTTGAGTTATATCTTGAGAAAGAACTTAGGGTTGACTGTATTTTTTAATGAGTAACTTTCACCTCTTAATAGCCATCATTAGGGACTGACTTTCTACTGTTGTCAATATCATGCATGTTTGTCTTCTGTCTTACTGATAGGTAATAATTTTCCAAGCAGGCTTAGGGAGTGGTGACTCTTTATTACAACTAATAAGAGTGGGAATCTCAGGTTTTAAAAAATTACTCTGGAAATCTTTACTGACAAGTCTATCTTGAATTTCTAAGCAGAAAAGAAATAGTGAGAAGTTAACATGTCTTGTCACCAAAGCAAGGTGGTGGCTTTTCTCCTTGCACTTCCCTAGTATAAAAAGCACTTTTTCACAGGTGTCATTCTACTATTGTCTAAAGTTCTATTTCTTTTATGAAAGCAATAAAAGTGATGGTCTGTTGGAGGAGGAGGAAATATCAACATATAAAACCAGATTTCAAAGTTTACTGATTATAAATCTTAATAGCCCAAATATAAACAAGAGAAGCAGCAGGTAATAGATAACAGGGCTAAAAACTGGAAGATATCAGTCTATAAGAAAGGAATTATTGAACGGCCAGGACAGAAAAGGGAATATCTGAACTAGGTTAGAAATTCACAATGAGATTAGAAATAACTATAAGTATTTAAGAACCATATTCTTTTCTAACTAGCTCAATTCACCTTTGTCATTTCCTATGTCTTCCATTGTAGGTAGTCTCAACTGGTAGACAAAATATAATTGCTGGAGTGAGGTCTTCAAGACAAAAAGCAGTGTCTCTGTTTTACCAGTTGTCAAAATCCCAGAGTCATTCTTCTGTCCACTTCCCAGTGAATTCGCACCAAAAAAACCTCACACTAACTCTGTGAAATCAATTACCAGTCCATAAATATTTTGGAATTAATTCCCATAGTATAATGAATGATACAGAACTTGATGATTTCTGCTAATTAGGATAGAAGCAATTAATGTGATGTGTAGTTTAATTTTAGAAATGGTCCTATATACAGTGCAATGAAAACAGGGCACTTTAAAATTAATATTGACAAGTAGTACTGAGGGTGTTCCATAATGCTAAGAAAATACACCTTTCAGAAAGTCAAACATAATTCTCATTTTCTTCTCATAGGAGAATCAATACAATTGAAAGAAAGTCCAAATTAGTTGGAGCTGATTTTCATCCTGCATTACTGGATGTGAAAAAAATATTCGATTTCTCAATTTATTCAATCTTCTTCTACCTATATATTTGATATGACCATCTGATTCTGGTTTGTGGTTATATGGATGTGAATTCTTAAAAACAACCACCAAAGAAAGACAAATATTCACGGGGTCAACACTGTGACCATTCTTACAGCTCACTCCACTATTAAGGAAATGCTGGGTATTCGTTATTCACAAAAACCTTAGTTTGGGCTATAGACTATTTTAATTTGAACCATAACTCTACAGAGCTTAATTGGTAATAATTTACCATCTAATTGTATACAGGAAGCTGCTGTTCAGCCCTGATTTATTATCTCTAAATGGTTTTGGCACAGAAGCAAAAGAATATGAGTATATGTCATATGAATATCTAAACCAAGCTGCTTTTGTATGACAGCTCAGAGTGCACAATTGAATCTCCATTGATGCGAATAGACTCTCTCATTTTTGATGAAGTAATATACTATCTCCTTTGAAATTAACTTTAAAAATTATACAAATAAATATTAGAATTAAAATCATTTTGAATTATTTTATTTCTAAGTCAATATCAGAGCATCTACCTTGGATTCATCATATTTTAAAAATTAGAAACTCTTAAAAATAATTGGGGCTGGTCAGTTAGCTCAGTTGTTTAGAGTACAGCCTTATAACATCAAGGTCACAAGTTTGGATCCCTGCCCCAGATAGCTACCAAAAATAATATCCATAGAAAAATAATAATAACAAATGCTTATCGAGGCACTGTAAATATGTTACTTCTTTCCATCTTCACAACAACTCTATATGGCTTCATAACTTAACTTGAGGCATACAGCTTCTTAGTGGTGAAGCCAAGATTTGAATCCAGGAAGGCTTGCCTCAGAAGCCATGTCTTCAAAATTATTTTGCCTCTCAAATAAAACAACAATAATGACAACAGCGACAAGTCTTAAATGTCCAAGTCTGTCTTTCCTTTTCAAAAGAACAATTAGAAAACATCTGTAATGAGAGAAAGGAAAACTGAAATTCTTGTTTGGTCACTTGGAGAAGACAAATTACTTCCACCAACAATTGTACTTATCTTTCCAAGAACGTGGCAAATTTATTCCTCTCTCATGTTTGAACCATGTAATTTTCTTCTGATAGCAAATTCAATCATGCAAGGCCAAGTTAGGACCATTCTGTAAGCCAACAGGATGACCCAGGAGTTATGATATCTACCTGTTGCTCAGAGATTGCAATATAACACTGTCTGACAGGCTCAACAATATATCTAAGACTTTGAGCAACCTGAGACCACTGAAGGTATCATTCTCATTTGATTTTAATTCTATGCTTCTGGGGGACAAGCCTAGTCCCTGCGTTAATGTCTTTTAGAGAATGAAACAGAAAAAGGTTACATAAATACGTGCATCACTTTTTAAAGCAGT
>NW_007731960.1:126848-127859 GCF_000696425.1 Galeopterus variegatus
AGAGGAGAAAAATAGTCGTTTATATTTTTCCAGACATTTATCATTCTGATGCTCTTCATTCCTTAAGGAGCATCTAGATTTTCATCTCATATCTGTTCCCTTCAGCCAAAAGGACTTCCTTCATTATGTTTTACGGAGCAGGTCTGCTGCCAATGAATCCTCTTAATTTCCTTTGTTTTATTGATCTATTATCAAATTTACTTAACTATTTTCTCTATCATCTCTATTCTGCTGTTAAGCCCACCCAATGAATATTTTATTTCAGTTCTTGTATTTTCTATTATTGAATTTCCATTTGGTTATTTTTATACTGTTTTATTCTCTGTTGAGATTTCCTATCCTTTATATCATTGAGAGCACATATTTCTTTACCTCTCTGAGTATTTTTCACTTTAAAGTCCTTCTCTGTTAGTACAAACATCTAGGTCACTTCAGCATTGGTTTCCATTAATTTTTAATTTATTACATAATAATTTTAAATAGTTTTGAATTCTATTTTGAACATTGTGAATATTATTTTCTGTGAGTTCCCAGACCCCTCTCTCTGCTCCTAGCCACCCTCAGCTGATTCAGCTGTGCTGATCTCCTCAGTGTTCCAGGTGGGGTGAGACAGAAGCTGTGCCATCTTTGTGGAGGGGTACCTAGGTAAAATAATATTGCTGTTCTTACCCTCTTCAATATGTCCATTCTCAGATATTTTGTTCCACCAGGGTACTGGAAACTTTCATCTGGACTCTAAAGTTCCCACAAAGGTATTCTCATCTGTAGGGGGGTTGCCAAAATCAGTGTTTCAATATAGAGGGTTTAGGGATGAGGGGTGGAACCTCCTATTACACCATTTGGACATCTCTCCCGATTGATTTCCAAATGCATGTACTGGTTGATACTCTAATAAATGTTTGCAGGGAATCCTCTGAATATTTCTAGAGCTTTCTCTCTCATCTCTCTCCTCTCTAGTACTCTGCTCTGTGAAAGTCTAGATGCCTTGATTTCCTTGGACCCTCAAGTGGT
>NW_007731960.1:128335-129875 GCF_000696425.1 Galeopterus variegatus
CATCCTATTTCTATCCAGTACCAAGTTTGGAAAGATTTTTTTTTTATCCTCATGAGAAAGGACCATAGTCCCTCTTTGAGAAGTTTTTGCTAAGTTTTCTATCATAGCCATCATGCCAAGATTTTCACAATTTACTTGTGGAGCTTATAACCCACCCTCAAACCTGCTGCCAGTCAGAGCCCAGTCCCCACTACCTCCTAGTTGCTACAACAGAAAAAATTGATTGGTAGTTGACTTTGGCTTTATGATACGATGCACAGGTAGACACAGAACTACTTTACTGCTTTGACACTGACCTAAAAAGTGAGAAAAGTGTTTTCATTCTGGACTGGTCTTAAATAGCTTCTTTCCAAATCCTTGCAAATGTGGCCTGGAAAGCTTTCTACAATCACTAACGATTTGATTGCTGGCAAAAACTCCACTTCTTCTAAGAGACATGATTCATATCTACTACACAGAGGTTTTTGATTATTCAAAACAGTGTACAAGTGGGAAGACCTCTCTAAAAAAAATTTAAAGTGCCTAACATAAAGAAGAGAGCTCTGTAGGTTTCTACTTCTATTTTCCCTCATCTGTATCAAGTTAGAAAATCCCAAGTTGCCAGGCAGTTAACTTCTCTTTTCCTTTTTCTAGGAGGGCATGGGTATCTTTCAATAGTCCCCCACAGATTCTGATGACCAGATTGCAGACTCCACCAAGATGCCTGCTGTGAACCCCACAAGAGAATTCACCATCAGAGCCCCCCTACCAGGAAATGTGTGCCCCCAGGACCTGACATGCCACCCTACTATTCTGTGGCCATTGTCCCATGTATCTCCATGCTTAGCACTCTGGAGAGTGTGTGTGAGCCACCATGGACATCATGCATATCTCAATAGCAGATTCATATCTTAGCAGCTGGTCTGGCTCTGCTGGATTGGGAGAAGGTGCTCAACCTTGAATATATTAGGGCCTTAGAGAAAATAAATGAGAGGCTCTCAGCACCAGGCCTGGCTTTTTGGAATTGAGGAGATGACAAACAATCATTAAACTTCTCCCCTAAGAGGAAACAAGAGGAGTGGATCAGGTACATCTAGAGAAAATGTCTGAGAGGCCCCCAGGATCCCTAGCCAGGACTAGTGGTGAAGGTCTTTCTCTTCCTGAAGACAATTAGTAAGGACTGGAGTAGGTGACTGCTTCTGTAAATGAGAAGACAGTAGTGCAAGGTTTCAGGGAACATAAAGAACCAAGAAAACATGACACCAATAAAGGAACAAAATAAAGTTCTAATGGATGACCACAAAGAAATGGAGCTCTATAAATTGCCTGACAAATAATTCAAAATAATTGTCTTGAAGAAGCTCAGTGAGCTAAAAGAGAACACAGATAGACAACTAAACAAAATCAGGAAAACAATATATGAAAAAAATCAAAAGTTTAACAAAGAGATGGAAACTATAAAAAAAATAACCAAATGGAAATTCTGGCACTGAATAATACAGTATCTAAACTAAAAAAAAAAAAAACAAACAAACTAAAAATTAATAGAGAGTTTAAAAAG
>NW_007731960.1:130541-132001 GCF_000696425.1 Galeopterus variegatus
AAAAAATAACCAAATGGAAATTCTGGCACTGAATAATACAGTATCTAAACTAAAAAAAAAAAAAACAAACAAACTAAAAATTAATAGAGAGTTTAAAAAGAAAAAAAAATGTTTAAAAGAGTGAAGAATGCCACTATTTATGGACATCAACTAATGAACCAATATAAGCTATCAGCATTATAGCAGTTAAAGAAACAGAGAAAGAAAAAAGGGGCAGAAAACTTATTTTAAAAATAATGATAGAAATCTTCCCAAATCTGGAGAAGAATAGGAACATTCAGATTCATAAAACCCAAAGATCCTTAAACATGTTAAACACAAAGAAGTCTTCATGGATAAACATTTTAATTCATTTTTCAAGGTCAAAGACAGAGAGAAAATTTTGAAAGCAGCAAAAGAAAGGCAGCTTATTACATACAAGGTAACTCCAGAAGACTATAAGTGTATTTCTCAGGAGAAAACCTTGTATGCCAAGGAAGAATGGAATGATATGGTAAATATACTAAAAGAAAAAAATGCCAACCAAGAACATTATCACTGGCAAAGACATCCTTTAGAAGTAAAGGATAGATAAAAACTTCTCCAGACAAACAAAAGCTGAGGAAGTTTATTCCTTTTGGGTAAATATCTAAAATTAGAATGTCTGCATCACATGGTAGGTATATGTTTAACTTTTAGAGACATTGTCAACTGTTTTCCAAAGTGGTTGTACCATTTTAGATACCCACTAGCAGTACTGAGAATTTTACATCCTCCATATCACCAGCACTTGGTATGGCCAGACATTTAATTTTAGTCATCCTAACAGGTATGTAGTGGTATTTCATTGTAAGTGGAGATAAGGAACAACTGGATATCTCATAAATTATTGAATGCAAAAGGGTACAGTCATTCTTGAAAACACTGTGGCCATTTCTTTAAGAGTATTTTAAGCATAGACTTACCATAAGACCAAGCAATCCTATTCTTAGGTATCCTCCATAGAGAAATGAAAACTTTGCAGCAACATGGATAAGTCTGGAGAAAATTATTTTAAGTCAAATAAGCCAGACAAAGAAACAGAAATACCATGTGCTCTCACTCATAGCCAGCTGCTACAAAGGAAGGAAATGGGGGAGGGGAGAAGGAGAGAAGAAGGAAGGAATGAAGGAAAGAAAGAAAGAAAAGACCACAACAATATTTTGTTGGGCCTTAAAAACTAACACCACCTTAAGTGACATTACAAGCAGCGCCATTATGGGCCCACAAGCGCATTTTAATGTGGCAGCCTAAAATGGTGCCAGGAGGAAGTAGGGTGGTAGTATCCGTGGGAACCTTGCCATAGCCCTTATTGGCCAAATATGCGCTTCTGTGATCGTGAACACTGCATGATTGCAATAGCCAGGCATCGAGACAGGACGCATGCTCTCATAACCTTTAAGCTGATTGGAGGATGTAAAAACCTCCTTTCCCCATTTGCC
>NW_007731960.1:132894-134533 GCF_000696425.1 Galeopterus variegatus
ACAGTTCGATGAGGAGAGAAAAAAGGAAACAAAGCTGCCAATGCAAGGCCCTGAGCCATTGGGTGATACCTGTGACCCTACCCTGTACCCTCCTCTCCCAGCATACTCACCCCACAAAAGTTTAGCTGAAGGAGAAAAAGCAGCACCTGAAGAAGTGGAGGAGGCTAGCCCACCTTTAAAAACACCCCTGGCAGAGCCACAGGATTTTCCTGTCATGGCTTGCTGGGAACCCCCAGCCATCCGCAGCCCATGGCGGGAAGAAGCCCCTCAGGCCTATCCGGTCAACGTTGCCCCCAGTGGAAATAGGCTGGCTGCTTGGTACCCTTGGGGAGCTCATGACCTTAAAGAGCTGAAAAAAGGCTGTCGCAGAGGATGGCCCAATTCCCCAGGGGCAGAAACCATCCTCCAGGGCTTAGCGCACCAACCCTGCACAATCCAAGATTGGAAAATGCTTTGTAAGGCTGTTCTCCCTCCAAATTTGTTTATCAAATTCTGTGCCTTCTTTGAAGAAGAGTGCCATGTGCAGGTGGAGATAAACCAAGCAGCCAACCCAACCATCCCTATCAGCTTCGGCATGCTGTCTGGAACAGCAGATCAATTTAGTACTGGAATCCAACAGGCTGCTATCCCAGCCCCCTACCAGGACCAGGTTAGGGCAACAGCATTAGCCACATGGAAAAAGTTAGCTGAAGGGCCCAGTGAGCCCACAATGGCCGGGGTCACCCAGCGACCCTCTGAGGACCTGCCCTCTTTTATAGTTCAAGTGGAACAAAGCATACAGAGAAAGTTTCCCCCAGGTCCTCTCTGGGACCAGTTTGTAAAAATGCTTGTGTGGGATGGCATGACTGTCAACCATGAGCTTGCCTGTGCTGGGCTCAAAGATCATTCTATGGAAAAGTGGGTCATTGCCAGCAGAGATGTTGGAAGCTACCAACAACACACCACGGCCTTAATTTCCGCTCTGCAAGCTCAAGCAGAAACCCTTGCAGGTGCTATGACCCAGGCTCTTAGTGTCAGGATCCCTAAGGAGAGCCCCAGCCAACCTTCCCATAGGGGTCAATGTTATGGCTGTGGGGAACAAGGTCATTTCAAAAGGGATTGTCCCAACCGGAAAAATAAAAACCTTCCCTCCACGCGGTGCCCTAGGTGCGGTAAGAGGCTTCATTGGAAGCGTGAGTGCCGGTCTAAGTTTGACAAGGACGGAAAGCATTTAAACTAGAGGAGGGGCAATCCCCAGCCCCATCACCCCAAGGGGATACAAAGCCAGCACCTCCATGCCCTACCAGGCAGCCAGTACCCCAGGCTCATTGGACTATACCTATAGTTCTTGGTTTAAGACCAAAAATGAATCTTAAAATTCAAGGCCTTGTTGACATGGGGGTGGATCGAACAGTACTTAGATGGGAAGAAGTCCCTTCAAGCTGGAAGTTAGTTCCAGAGCCCCAAATTTTGGAGGTAGGTGAAAAACCCCAACGTGGGAAACCCATGAAATCCTTCACTGGGAAGATGCTGATGGCACAAAAGGGGAAGTAAAACCTCTCATTGCTGCCGGATTGGCGGCCAACCTGTTAGGCCAAGATGTTCTAGGCCAAGCAGATGCTTTCATTACCACTTACCATAAGGCCCTTTATGAAGATAT
>NW_007731960.1:135533-139444 GCF_000696425.1 Galeopterus variegatus
TCTCAGTTGCTTAATCCTGTAAAACAGCTGCCAAATGTAGTTCTTTATCTTTACATGGATGACATAATTCTTGGGTCACCAGCGCCCACGGATTTATCTCAGGAGCTCAGCTTAACTCTCTCCTGCTTGACTAAATGGGGGTTACAGGTGTCAGCCAATAAGGTCCAGACCATACCCCCATTTAAAATTCTGGGCACACTTTTAACTTTAGAAAAGGCTAGCCCATTAAAGCCTCAGCTCACCATCTCAAACTCGTATACTCTCCCTCAATTACAAAAGCTTCTAGGCGAAATAAATTGGCTACGTTCATGGATCCCCCTTTCCACCAGCCAGCTCGTTCCCCTGTTTGCCCTGTTGCATGCCTCTGACCCCAGCACCTCCTTCATGCTCCCGCCTGAGTGCTGTCAGCTTTTAAAGTCAGTCCAAGATCTCCTAAACAGTGCCCAGTTGAAACACTATGACCCTGAGTTCCCTATAGAGTTATGGCTCATAGCTACTAACACCACGTACATGGCTGCCCTAACCCAAAGGGGGGAGCTACCCCAATGGGTACACTTATCCCTAGGAGGGGCCCCCCGGGTGTACACCACTCTGAACCAAGCCGCTGACCTAATAATGAAAGGAAGGAAATTCTCACTAAGATGTTTCGCAAAGGAACCACAGAAAATTGTTGTCCCCTTCCGCTTGGCAGATTTTACATGGTTAGCTCAATATCAAAACCAGCTGGCACTGGCTCTAGAAGGGTATCTCAGGGTTGTTGATTGCCACTATGGCAACAATAAATGGGCCTCCACCTTCAAAGAGCTGTCATGGACTAACCTACAGCTTTTTGTCGCCAAACCCCTGGTAGATGCCTACAATGTCTTCATGGATGGTGGCAAATCAGGGGCTGCTGTAATTACTTACAAACCTCCACACACCACATCACAGGTGGCCCCCGCTACTCATTTTCACTCCTAGATGAGTTGGCACAATACAAAGAGCTGCTCGCTATACTCCTTGCCCTGCAAATGGTGCCAGACCCCATTAACCTTTTTACAGACAGCTTATATGCAGCCAATCTTCTCCCTGGGCTTCCGGGAGCCCACATTCTCTTAGATTGCAATCCCATCTCCTCCCTTATGATATAAGTAAGGAGTACCTTACAAGGCTGCAGTAACCCTATTTTTGTTCAACACCTTCGGGGTCATCAAGGGATGCCAGGATTTCTAGCCACTGGAAATGCCCAGGCAGACACTCTTGCCTCTCACAGCCCTAAAATATATACAATAGATAGTGCCAGCCAACTGTACACTTTAAATCATGTAAACTGGCGAGGTCTACATGCCAGGTTTCCAAATATACCTATTTCACAGCTAAAAAGGATTGTACGCACATGCAAGTCATGCCTTCCTTATCTGCAAGTACCCCCCTTACAACCGCCAGGCGTCAATCCTAGGGGACTCAAGCCTAATGTGCTATGGCAATCTGATATAACTCACTTCCTGCCTTTTGGGAAACTCAAATATGTTTTTGTGTCCATTGACACCTATTCACACGTGTGTTGGGCCACAGCACACACAGGTGAAGCTGCCACGCATGCAAAAAATCACCTGCTGCAGTGTTTTGCCACCTTAGGGCTGCCAGCACAAATTAAAACAGATAATGGGCCTTGTTTTTCTAGCAAAGCCTTACAAGAACTCTTAATACAATGGAACATTATACTACAGGAATTCCTTATAACCCCCAAGGACAAGTCATTGTTGAACAGCATCACCAATGCCTAAAAATTCAAATATTAAAACAAAAAGAGGGAGTCACCAGTCCTCATCAGCAGTTGGGACAGGCACTCCTAACTTTAAACATCCTAAATTTTTCCAAAAATGAACCCCTGTCTGCCTTCCAGAAATACTGGTCAGCTCAACCACCATGCCCGGAAGTCCAAGTGTGGTGGAAAGACCCCTTAACAGGCCAGTGGAGGGGCCCTGACCCGTTGCTAACTACAGGTCGAGGGTCTGATTGTGTCTTCCCCCTCAGTGAGTCAACCCCTATATGGGGTCAACCCCAAGCCAAAAATCTTAAGTTCTTGCCAGACACCCAGGGTACTGAGGACCCTGAGGATTTTATTGTTTGTATGATTCAGACTGCATTATGAACCATTTGTGGATGCTCCAATTGGCCACCCTCCTCTGGTCAACAAGGACAAGGGCCTCTGCCACTGGGGAAGTTCCCCAGGAGCCAGCCAACCAAACCTGGGAGGTCATACAAGCCAATACAGAACTGACGTGGATTGGATCTGCTATTTCTACAACAAGGAGGGCTATGTGACGCCCTCAAAGAAGAGTGTTGCTTCTATGCCGACCACTCTGGAGTGGTCAAAGATTCCCTAGCTATGCTTAGAGAAGGGCTAGAAAAGTGCAAAAAAGAGCAAGAAGCCAACAGTAACTGGTTCCAAAGCTGGTTTTCAAGTTCCCCGTGGCTCACCACCTTGCTGTCCTCCCTGGCAGGCTCCCTAGCCATTTTCCTTGTCTTAATCATCTTGGGGCATTACACCATTCACCAGGTTGTGTCCCTTATAAGGTGCAACACCACTTCTCTCGTAATGCTCACCCAGGTGGTAGAGGAGGTGGCCCATAATGAAAGCCCTGACAGCCTCTGGGTCAATATGGCCCTTCAAAAAACGCCAATCTCTAAGGCTCTGCCCTGCCCCTACTCTGCTGGATAGTCAATGATGGGTAAGATTTCCAGAGGGAAACAACCGAAGACAGCCACAGCCACCAGAGGGAATGGAGGTGAGGCTGGAAAGGTTAGCTGCCTCCAGATGCCTTATTAAAACAAAAAGGGGGAGATGTCAGGCCTTAAAAACTAATGCCACCTTAAGTGACATTACAAGCAGCGCCATTATAGGCCCACAAGGGCGTACTAACGTGGCAGCCTAAGATGGCACCGGGAGGAAGTACGGTGGGAGTGTCTGCGGGAACCTTGCCTTAGCCCTTATTGGCCAAATACGCGCCTCCACACTCGTGAACATTGTGTGGTTGCAATAGCTAGGCATTGAGACAGGATGCATGCTCTCGTAACCTTTAAGCTGATTGGAGGATGTAAAAACCTCCCTTCCCCATTTGCCTTTAAAAGCAAGTGCTTGTGTGATAATAAACGGAACTGCTTGACAGAACCCTCACTGCATCTGAGTGTTCTTTAATGGGCTGGTTGGGGCTGGTGGCTGTGCTCACCTCTCTTCATGGCTCTCTTCCCCCATCTCCTCCCGACAGGGACCAGAGGGAAAGAGGAATCTGGGCAATCCGCCCACCCACCAGAAGGGACACCAAGGGAGGGACTGATAGCAAGGCAAGGGCTGTTCGGGTCAGCAGGTGGCAGACCTGACAATATGTTGAACTTTCAGAAGGAGAGAACAAACCTAAGGACACTAGAGATGGGAAGGAAGAAGGGAGAGGTTTTGGGAAGTGATAGGTTGGGAAAAGTGCATAAAGAAATATCACAATTTGTAAGAATGAATATGCTAATAGTAAATAAAAAATTAATAATAATAAAAAGAAACTCCAAGCAATTATCACAGTACATTAACAGTTATTTTTTCAGATTGATAGAGATATTTAGTGCTTCTATATATGTAATAAATTTCTCAAAATAAAAAAAAAATTTAAATAAAAAAAGTAAATTGAAGGATAAATATGGGGGAGTAAATGCACCAAAATTTTAGTGGTGATTACTCTGGCTGATATTGTTCTAATTTCATAATTGTATTATTCTTCATTTTCAAAAATGTCTACAAAAACTATGTATGAGATGTAATTAAACATTTTGATCTTCAAAAAAATAAAAAGAAAAAGAAATGAAAACTTATGGTCCCACTAATCCTGCACACAAAAGTATTCATGATCACCAGAAACTAGAAACAACTCAAATGTCCT
>NW_007731960.1:143946-144384 GCF_000696425.1 Galeopterus variegatus
GAATACTAAATCCCCAGGGTGTACTACAGGGTTGTTCTGGGAAGAGGTAGGATTAGGTAACAGCCAATCCTGATGTTTCCAGAGCTCCGCCCGGAGGTGGGAAAGTAATGGGATAGCTAGGTTGGGGGGTATGATTTCTTGTTTAGGGATGATTCCTGGAGGCAGAGGGGATCTGCCATACATAATTTCAAATGGGGAAAGTTTTGAAGGTTTTTTTTGGGAGAACTCTAAGTCTGAACAAGGCTAGTGGTAAGAGGCAGATAAGTTCCAGAGATAGTTTGGTAAGGGTATCTTTTAGAACCCTGTTGGTGTGTTCAACTTTACCTGAGGCCTGGGGCCGGTATGGACAGTGTAGATGCCAAGGGAGAGAGAGAACTCGAGATAAATTTTGTATTATTTGAGCGGTGAACTCTGGGCCGTTGTCCGTTTGTATGGAAG
>NW_007731961.1:0-7101 GCF_000696425.1 Galeopterus variegatus
GAATGCGTGAAGACTGTGAAGATATTTATGGCCCAAGGATATGTTAAGCAGAGATCACTCAGAGCAGATGAAGCTTCCAGAAATAAGTAGGCAAGATGACCCTTCTGCAGCTGTGGTCAACCGCTTTCCCCTGCCACCCTGCTATTTGCTCCATGGGCCTATGTATAAAGTGGCCATCATGGCAGAAGTGGTCACTCATTTTCCTTCACCAAGGCTTTTCTGGCAGTCACCGCTGCTGGGTACCCTGCTTGCCAATAGCAGAGGACAACACTGAGCTCTGTTCCCACATAATCCCTGTGTGGAACCAGCCTATCACCTAATTTTATTGAATTCCTTCCACCTTGGAGGGGACAGGGCTTTGTTTTCATGGGAATAGATACATATTCTATGTACGGATTTACCTTCTTTGCTTGAAACTTTTCTGCCAACATTATCATCAGGAGACCTATAGAATCCCATCATTAGGGTATCTTATACTATATGGCCTCAGACAAAGGGACTCATTTTAATAGAAAAATAGTGCAGTAATAGGTTCGTGCCCATGGAATTCAGTGATCTTAGCATGTACCCCATCATCTGGAGGCAGCAGGTCTGATATAAGAGTGGAATGGCCAGTTGAGGCTCATTTATGACCCTAGCTGGGTGACAACACCCTGAAAGATTGAAGTACTGCCCTATAGGATGCCATATATGCTTTGAACCTATGACCAAACAATGGTGCTGTTTCCCCCACTGCCAAAATATAAAGATCTGAAAACCAAGTAGAAGAGGTGGGAGTGGCCCTCTCACAATTACCCCTAATAATACATTTATAGAATTTTCCCCTGATGGGCACATTCTCTTGGTCTTGGCAGGTTTGAAGGTCCTAGTTCCCAAGGGAGGAATGCTTCCACAGGGAAACTCACACAGCCATGGTTCTATTAAATTGGAAGTGACACTCCCCCCTGGCCATCTGGGGCTCCTCTTGTCACTGAACCAGTAGGCTTCAATAAGGGGCTTCCATATTTAGCTGAAGTGATCATTTCCAGTTGCCAAGAGGAAACTGGGCTGCAGTTACACCCCAGGATTACTGGCTCTTTCAGGGCCCCATGGGCAATGGCTCCAGAATGCTGTCCGCCATGACCTTGCCAAGGGCGGAGGTGTGACTCCAGCTGGCTCAGAGAAGCCCAGGCTGGAGGACCCTGGCTGAATACTGTTCTTCATCCTTCTCCAGCCTAGTGAGGTTGTGGAGTTCAATCCAATTCAACATTTATTGGAAAGCTTTTGGAGGTAACAATGCGGCACAACTAACCAGAATGTTCATGAAATGAATTGTTCTGGTAAATTGAACTTTCTAAGTAACTAAGTTTTATTCCGAAAACTCTTGTTAAATATCCTTCTGAAACGCCTGACTCTGCGTTCTTCCCACCATAAGCACAGCCTAGTGAGCATGGTTGATGCTTTCTTTGATGAACAGGGATCTTAAAAGCCCCCAAGGTGATTATTTCCAGAAGACCAAGTCTCAAGGTGATAATGTAGATAAAGAAAGAGAAGGTGATGGGGCTGAATGAGCTTCACAGGACAGAAGTTACTTTATCAGAAGAGAAATTTCCAATACCAGCTTGATTCAAAATCATTTGCCTTCTGAAAAAGGAGCCCTGGGGGAGTTCTGGTTAACAGAAAGCTTCTGGGAGCTGAGGATTTATTGTTGTGATGATAATAGCTGTTGACCTGTGATGCTCAGGTTTGTAAGGTGCTCTATGTTTTCATGCCTCTGTCCTATTTATGTTCGCATTTGAGTCTCACATCAGCCCTCTGAGATGGCAAATGCAGGTTTTGTTAATCCCACTCGACATTTGGAACAACTGAGGCACAGAGGGGCTACGTGACTTCTCCCCATCTGGGTGGCAGCAGACTAGAGGGCTGCGTGACTTCTCCCCATCTGGGTGGCAGCAGACTAGAACATAGATCCTTTAAATTGCTGCTGTCTGTTTATTTGGTTTCGGTTCTGGGGTATTCTCTCAGGCCTGGATAACGAGAAGAAGACAATACATTTTTATGGGGGGCTACGTGACTTCTCCCCATCTGGGTGGCAGCAGACTAGAACATAGATCCTTTAAATTGCTGCTGTCTGTTTATTTGTTTTCGGTTCTGGGGTATTCTCTCAGGCCTGGATAACGAGAAGAAGACAATACATTTTTATGGATCTTGAGAGAGAGAGAAAGGAAGAAAAAAACTCAATATGGTGGTAACATTGCAATGGGAAAGCTGGGCTACAGAAAGAGTAGAGAGAAGCCAAAGGATTTCCCCCAAATTCCTGTGAGTGGACCTGAAAGTATATGTCGGTGCCCCACTGTCCGGAACCCCAGGGAACATAGTACAGGGACCATTCTCCTCCCCTGGTAGCAGTCTCTTGCCATTACCCTGATATTCTCCATCAGGTCTCTGGCATCTGCCATGGGGACAATGTCAGGAGATGCCTCCACCTTGGGAGAAGGACTCTGGCCAGAGAACTATCCTTGCTCCTCTTGAATTCCAAGACTACCTTGGTAGTAAATAAGATCATACGAAAAGAGAGACATTTTGTGCTTTTTAGGTTTCTTTTTTAGGAGGGCTAACGACAACCAAGTCGGTCTTACAGATCCACTACGTAGGTTATCTGCAGATTTCCAACGTCTCCTCCTCTTCCCTCCAAATTTTTGTCCACTGTTCACATCTGTTTTCTTATGTTATCTTCTGCATTTCTGCCTTGGGTCTAACTGATATTGAGGATGAGGTGCACATAAATATCTGATTGTGAACTAAATAAACACAAGGAGAGTCACTTTTTTCTCTGCACATCAATTTTCGCATCTGTAAGATGGAGACGAGGAAGTTAAGGCAGAACAGTCATTTCTATTAGATGATTTCTAAAGCACTTTATAATCTAACAGCCAATGGACTGAAAATTCTGTCTCCCTAAAGAGAAGCTTGGGTGTTGTGGGCTACGTCTATGAAAAGCTAGGCGCAGGGGAGTGGGCGAGAAGTTTAGAAAGAGCAAAACATGTGGAGGAGAGAAAGGCTCTGGGCTCCCAAGCAGCTGAGGAAGTGTTAGCCCAGGAAGAAGAACGGGCTGTTAACTGCAGAGAAGTATCAGGATGGGAAATTCATGAGAGTGGCCTGGGAACCTAGCCTCCTCAGCACCTGGATCCCAGGTCTCTGAGCCTCACTCTGGTGCTGGTCTCCCTGCAAGCAGGTTAGACGTGTCATACATTTATGCACATGGTCTAGAGGGTTCTCCCTACTTAGAAAGTCTATCTTCGGCTTCTTTCTGTATAGTTCAATGGAAGCAAGAAAGAGAATTGCTGATCTCTGAAGACAGTGAAGGTAGGACATCACAACCCAGGAAGCTCAGGGCCAGATGCTGAGTTAACACAGCAGGCGACATTACCACTGAGAGGGTTGGACAAGAACGTCAGGGCTCATTAGCAAGTGGCCAAAACAGGCTCAAAGAAAACACAGGCAGCTGGTGGCCCTGTAGAAGGCCTTGGCACCCATTCCTTGCAAACACACCCATACCCAGGGTCTGAAGGTGGAGTTGAAGAAGGCTCACATTCCTGAGGATGAGGCCACCGAACTGAGCCCCATGCCCCCTGTCTTGGTTCTGCAGTTTCAACAGAAAGCCTGAGCAGGGTGAAGACTGGCGAGCACAAAGTGGTGAGTCCCTCTAACTCTCTGGAAGAACTAGGCCAGCGTGTTGCAAAGTACGAGCCAAGAAGCACTTGTATCAGAATAAACTGGCACGCTAATTTAAAAATATATGTTGCTAGATTCTTTACCACTGAATCTGAATCTCTGGGGTAACTGGCATTTTTTAGCAGGCTGTTCAGTGTGATTATTATGCCCAGTGGTGTTAAAAACCATATGAGCTCTTTGAGTGCCTGGCACATAGTAGACAGTCATATGTTGAAAGAGTGAATGAACGTGTTTCCAAAAGTTCATTCCCAGTGAACCAGAAAGTAGCAGAAGTGACTAGAATGAGAGTCAGTGTTATTGGACCTGAAAATAGGTTCAAAGGTTTCTAATAAGGTCAACATTCCCTTATGCCAATATATAGCACTTTGTAGTTTACAAAGCTTTCACGTTTTTTACCTTATTATATCCTGATGGAAAAACCTTAAGATAGAGGTCACTATTGTTAACCCATTTTACACATGAGAAAATTGAGGTTAGAGAATATTTGTCATTTGCCCTATATTGTGTAGCTAATAAAGGCCAGAGACATGACTCAGGTCCTCTGACAAAGAGCTCCAGGCTGGCCCATTGTATGTATCTGGCTGCTGCCATCCTCACTGAGTAGAAGACGAGGAGAACTAGAACTGGACGTGAAGGATACCACGATGACGTGATGTTAGAGGAAGGGAGACATTCCTGTGTGGGGGCGAGGTGGACGGGTGGGCACGAGGGTGGGCAGGGCAGGGGAGGAGGGCAGAGAACCGACATGCACTGTGCACCTGATGACGTGATGTTAGAGGAAGGGAGACATTCCTGTGTGGGGGCGAGGTGGACTGGTGGGCACGAGGGTGGGCAGGGCAGGGGAGGAGGGCAGAGAACCGACATGCACTGTGCACCTGTGGCATGCCACAGCCATCTACTGTCTATAGCTGTCATCTCATGGAATGCTCACAAGCACCGTCATGATTTCATTGCTCCTATTTTACACTTGAGAAAAATGAAGCTCAGAAAGGAGGACAAATAATTTACCTGTCCATGGCATTGGCCACAGAGCTAGGAAGTGGCAAAGCCAAGTTTTGAACTCAAGTCTTGAACCCAAATTCAAAGGCCATTTACTAAGTCTTTGTTACTTTTTCTTTTTCTCCTTTCCTGCCTACTGTTGGATTGATCCAGTTTATTTGTTTGTTTGTTTTGTTTCCTTAATTTATTTTTTTTCTTTGGTTGGGTAGTTATACACTCTTTTCTTTTTTTTCCTTTTAGGAATTATACTCATATTTTAATAAACATTTTATTGAATTATATACCCTTGATATTTTAACATAGGTACTTAACACAGTCTAACATGACTATCTCTATCTTTGTCCCGAGCTATACAAAGTCTTTACAATGCTTTACATTTGGTCTCTTTCTCCCATCGTTCAAGCTACTGCTCCCTATTAGGTTGAGGCATATGAAGTTACCAATATTCAACAATTATTATCCTGTAAAAATGGCAATTTCATACAAATACTATCTCCAATGAAACAGAATTTTAATTACATCTTATGTTAAACTCCCCCAAATTAGACACCTAAAATATTTGATACTTAGATTTACCAACATATAAACCAACTTCATTATCACTATTAGTTTTCTGGATTTGTTTTTTAAACACAGAACTTACATAATCACAAAAAGGAAAATCATGAAGAATCAGCCTGATAAAATTCAGATGCAACTAAATAAATCCTATCCTGGAGCAACATACTCTATCCTTCTACCCCCCTCTCCTTCCACTTTCCTCTTTCCCGAGCCTCATTTTCCTCAACTATAAAATGGGGCGATTGCCCCTAGGTCTGTGGCCTTGTCTTTCAGGCTAAACGAACTTTGAAGCATATGACTGAAGAAATTATATGAGAAAATTCAAGTACCTTTGCCTCTTACATACAGTAACCAGTCTGTATATGACCTGTGGTAAGACATTCTCACCTCTCTGAGTCTCCGTGTCCAATTACATACAATTCAGGGTTTGATCTGAATCTGCGCGTCTTACCCAGGGGTTTGCAACAGAAACACATAAGTTTTTTAATATCACTATTAGTTTTTGAGACCCAGTTCTTCTTTATGTTCAGTTTTATTAAAAGTTCTTTTTTTTAGGTCTGTGATTAGTAAACTCTCTCAATCTTTGAATGTCTAAAAACATTTTTATTTCACATTTATTCTTGCATGACAGTTAAACTGGGTATAAAATTCTAGGTTGACAGTTATTTATCCTAAGCATTTTGTCTTCCCCCCTTTTTCTCTTTTCATAACTCTTATTAAGTATATATTCAACCTTCTTATTCTAGCCTCCATACCTCTAAGCCTTACTTTCATGTTTTTATCTGTCTCCCTGAGCTGCACTCAAGGTTATTACCTCAGATTTAGCTTTTTAAAAATTCAGATAATTCTCACTTTGGCCTTGAAAAGGTTATTATTTATCCTTCCACTGAATGTTTAAATTTTGACTATTATATTTTTATTTCCAGGATTTTCATATGTTCTTTTTGACAATTACATCTTTTGTTGTATGCTCCTATTCATATCATTCTGATATTTATTCATTCTTTAATAGTTTAACATTTTAAATGTACTTATTAAAGTTTCTTTCAAATCGTTTTATTATGTCCAGATATTGGGGTGCAAATTCTTTGATTTGATGTATCTGCTGACTATGCCTTATGGTGGTTTGTTTCTTTTTGTGATTATAATATTTTATAGTGAGCTGCTCTTCAGTGGCTATTAATTTCCATGGGATTCCTATGTGCCCTGGGCTATGGAAGTGCTTGGAAGTGTTCCTTCTCACAAGGAATCTGCAGGGCCCTACAGGTTTCAATAGATTCTGGATGGTTTTTATGTTAATTTCTCAGCTGGGGTCCCTATACATGTAGTTATAGGAACTTAGAACCCAAGCCTGTCCATTAGTTCAGGACGTCAATTTCTTGATAATGATGCTTTGTCCACCCATGGCCAGAATGGACATCAAGCTTTCCTCATCAACTTCCAAGATCATTTGTGGAGCTTTTCTTATTCTTGTTGGGTGCACCAGCTCTCATGACACCCACCTTTATGACAGTTCAACGCTACTGCACAGTGCCTGCAGCCAAGACTCCTCTCCCCAGTCAGGAGCCAGAACTCCAGCCCCAGCTCACTTGATAATTCCATGAGCCATTTTGGCTTCAGCAACCACTAACCACAACCACCCTGACTTTGATTTTTCTCTTTGTTAATTTAGCACTGGGGACTTTCTCTTCTCTTTGAGATTCACTATGCTTTGGAGTTTTCTTCAGTTTTGTTTTATACAGCAATCCCACGTGTTTGGGGGCAGGGGCTGCAGAGGGAAAGCTCTTTTCTATCTGCTTGGTGCACCCTGTTGACCAGAAGTCTCAG
>NW_007731961.1:7388-8903 GCF_000696425.1 Galeopterus variegatus
TTCCAAGATCATTTGTGGAGCTTTTCTTATTCTTGTTGGGTGCACCAGCTCTCATGACACCTACCTTTATGACAGCTCAACGCTACTGCACAGTGCCTGCAGCCAAGACTCTTCTCCCCAGTCAGGAGCCAGAACTCCAGCCCCAGCTCACTTGATAATTCCATGAGCCATTTTGGCTTCAGCAACCACTAACCACAACCACCTGACTTTGACTTTTCTCTTTGTTAATTTAGCACTGGGGACTTTCTCTTCTCTTTGAGATTCACTATGCTTTGGGGTTTTCTTCAGTTTTGTTTTGTACAGCAATCCCACGTGTTTGGGGACAGAGGCTGCAGAGGGAAAGCTCTTTTCTATCTGCTTGGTGCACCCTGTTGACCAGAAGTCTCAGTCCTTGCTTTTACAGCACACAGCTCCTTCTTTGGGGTGGGAAGAGGCTCGCTTGATTCATGTTCTGTTTTGTTTGATGGCTCTTCAGAAAGAAGAAAGGCCCAGTTCCTTCAGAAGTCAGATGATAAAATGATTTCTCTCACTGAAATGAAGGAACCTCAGTAATCTAGAAGGAAAGAGCCAAGGGAAGACACTGGCAGGAGTGCCTCTTTAAAAAAAGAAGTTCAGAGCTACTAGTGGCAAATTGAAAATGGAGCCAATCTCCGTAGCTCTGAGCAAAGAGGCAAAGGTGCTGAGGAGATAATTGAGATCAGTAATCTAAGCAGAAACCGCACACAAGACACACCAGACCTGTGAACAGGCCCGAGGCTGCCCGGAGGTGGAGAGAAGAGATAAACAAGCAAATTTTCAGAGAAAGGGAATTTATAACAGTTTTGTTAATGACAAAGCACTCAATTTGTGCTATGGAGGTTTTATTTCTTTTAACTCTTCTCTAACTGCAGTATTTCACAGCTACTAAGAGGAAGAGTTTTCTGTGCCATTAGCTAATTAAATAAATGTTTAAAAATGGAAAACAAGGGACTGTATTCAGTGTTATTCAAGTATTTTTTTCTATCACCCATGCCCGACGTAGTCCAACTACTGCTCCGGTACTTACCTTAATCGGGCAACATTGATCACTTGAGGGTCTGTTTCTAGAAACCAGTAGGAATTACAGAGCACTGGCTGATCTTTAAAGGATGCTCAGCCTTCTCGAATAGTGAGAATATCACATATATCACAACGGAGACTTTAAGTCAGTAGCGGTGGAGTCTATCTGGCAAAGACAAGGGCCAAGGAGGCAGTTTTCTGGGTACTTAATGCTAAGGGGGGTGAAGTTCTTCAGCAGACTCTGGAAGAGTTCAAGAGAGGGGTGAGCCCCAACCCCGTGCCCTCCCATCCCGCCACCTGCCAGGCCAGGAACAGTGGTAGTGAGGGAGGACTCGAAGGGAGCTAATGACACAGTTCTATTCTTACTCAGATTGTATGACGCCAATCACTACAGCACAAGCAGCCTGATTATGGGAGCTAAATAAACACGAGGGACACAAATATCCCCGGGGGGAAAGGATGGGGGAGAGGAGAAGC
>NW_007731961.1:9943-11222 GCF_000696425.1 Galeopterus variegatus
GGGAGAAGACGCTTTCTTGGAGATGGAATCGAGAATGGCAGAAGCTTTGGAATCCTGCTCTGCAGGGGGTGAGAGTTCAGACTCTGTCAAATCAGAGAGGAGGGTCCACTTAGTCTTTACGCTGGGGCACCATGGGTTGAGCAACTAGCATGATGCCTGGCCCCCAGGGCTGCCAAAAGCCAGGGGATCCTGGTCTTCATGATGACGATGACATGATGATGATGACAGCAAACGCTGCCACAGTTCTTACTACTTGCCAGGCACTCTCTGAAACACTTTGCATGTAAAACCCATTTAATCCTTGTAACAACCTTGCAAGTTAGGTAAACCAAGGCACGGAATGAGTAAGAAACTTCCCCAAATTTACGCAAGTGATAAGTGGCGGAGCTGGGTTTCTAACCTTGGCAGACTGGCTCAGGTGCTCACCCTCTTAACTATGGAGCTCTGCTGTGTTTATATATGGAGATACATAGCAATATATAATGATAGCAATTACAACAACAATAATAACTGCTATTAAGTGCTTGCTCTATGGCAGGCACTGTACTAAGCATTTGAGATACATGAATACATTTAACCCTTAGGACAACTCTGTGAGGAAATTAACAATATTACTCCAACTTTGTAAATGAGACAAGAGAGAATCTTAATGGTTAAGTAACTTAGAAAAGGTCATGTTGTTAATCAGTGGCAGGGCTGGGGCATCGGCTTCTATGTCTAGAATACACGAGCGTCGTGAAAGAACTATTCGTGTGCCAGGGAAAGAGCTTTGTTGATCTGGAAAGGGAGTCTCCCCTCCATATATAAACACATGCACTCGACCACATGAGGCTACACAAGCCCCTCCCACGTTACTTCTGGTAGAGGATGGAAGGCATCAAGGATGGCTCTTCACCTCAGCATTATTTTCTTTTGCTAATACCGGTTTTAAGATAAGCTATAGAGCACAGGTCTGCAAACTGGGCCAAATTCCATCCATATTTGTCTTTGTAAATAAAGTTTTATTGGAACACAGCCATGTCCATTCATTTATGTAGTGTTTATGGCTGCGTTCATACCATAATGGTAGAGTTAAGTAGTTGCAATGGAGACCATATGTTCCACACACCTACAGTATTTACTATCTGACCCTTTACAGAAAAAGTTTGCTGATTTCTGCCACAGAGATAAAAACTAAAGGGATTTGCCAGTGATTGGATGTGGGAGGAGCAGGAAAGGGAGGAATCCAGAGAGACTTGTAGGTTTGGAGACACTCAACAATTCATCCCCCTTTTACTGA
>NW_007731961.1:12060-14075 GCF_000696425.1 Galeopterus variegatus
GAAGACAGCAGTGGTTCCATTTTTATTTATTATCTCAGATACTTAAGCCAATGTGATGGGATCTTCCTCCCTCTCCACCGGAAGGTTATAAACAGTTAAGAGCAACCTGATAAATCAGGAAAGGATGGAAGATTCATTTGTTCATCGATATTGAGAGCTCTCTATGTGCCAGGCACTGTGCTAGGTGCTGAAGACAAGACAGGCACGGTCCCTGCCCTCATGGTGCTTTCTTGATTGTGACGGGAGGGCAGGAGAAAGAGAAGAATGGAGGAAAGGGAAAAAATTTGGAAAGATGAGGAAGCGCATGTCAGATGGCATCTATTCTTCCAGTAAAGTAAGAGGTAAAGGAGCAGGTGTAAGAGGCTTGAAGTGAGAAGAAAAGGTATCATGTACTTGATCATAGTGGTGAACTTTTCCCCAGAGAACATAGTGGGATCGCCAGGCAGTACTGTGTGCCGATCTGAGGGTCAAGGTCATGAATTCAAAGCAGGCTCAGCAGTGAGGTTTTCTTGCAGCCACATTGCACTGCTCAGGTGCAGGCACAAAGATGGGCGTGTGTGGTGAGAGTCCACATGGGAGGTGGCCTCACAGCAGGCAAAGCCATTAGGAAGTACAGGGTGTGAAGTCTATTACCAAGAGTAAGCATTCGTTAACTGGAATTAAGGTCATGGGTCATGATATTGAAAGTATTGATTAAGTCCGGGTCTGCTGGGTAAAAAATCCTGCTTCCTGGTGGAAATCTTAAGACCTTATCTCTTGCTGACAAGCTCTAATGATTCTAATGCAGCTAGAACACTTTAGTTCAAAGAGATGATTAGCATTGTCAATTAGGCTCGGATGCATTGATTTTCTAATTAGCTCTTGGGGTTGCTGTGGCTTCTTCCCTTGTTAGGCTCTGTAAGCATAAGCTGCCACCTACATAAAAGAAACCCTCATTCAAATGGGGCGGGGTCAGACAAAATATTACCTACCTTACACATTGCCTTGAAAATTATAAATGGACATTTGCTAATGTTTTTGGTATAAGACTATAACTTTTTTTAATAGGTATAGATCCACTTTTCTTCCCCTCATCTTTCTTTCACAAATCACACCCATAGGACATCAGCTAAAATTTATTTGTTTTACCCAACAACTTGAAAACACTGGGTATCAATCTGAATACACAATCCTTGGGATTTTTATAATTTCCCTCCCGGGCCGTTACTCCCACTAATCTTTTACAGGCAACTCAACCACACCTAGATAGAAAATGTTTTTCTTTCTTTCTTTTTTAAGTAAATTGCCAATATGGGTTCTTTCCAAAGTATTCAACCTAATTTTTACAGAAACAACTCTTTTTGGTTTTTTGCTCATATTTCATCTGTTTATATGCTATTTAATTAACAGCATGTAATGACAAAAGAGTACGACTGACATAAACAGATTTTGCACCAAACAGAGCTGGCTCTCGGTAGGCAGACAACGGGAGAGGTGGGAGGAGGTGCGAGGAGTGGGAGAAGCCCACCTCCATGGGCATCAGCTATGTGTCTTTTCTGATGGGCTGCAGAACTGGTTAAGAGGTGGTGGGCTAAGGGGCTTCTGCTAAATTCTCCCAGCACCAGAAGAGCCTGTGCTGTCTCAGACAGAGGTCAGATCGATGCTTCTGTGGTGGGATTTGAGGAATGCATAGGACTCCTGCCCCAGTGCCTCCCACATTAGTGCCTAAATGTCAACATAGCAGAGTCCTTTCTTTAGGCTTGGTGTTGCCCCTTTTCTTGGTCATCTTTCAGACTAAAATCGACCTTGGGTGAGGGAGGGGTCTCATTAAGTCTCCAGCTTACAGGAAGAGTTTATCAGATTAGCTTTATTCTCCTGGAGAGAGCTGGCAGTGCTAAAACATGGTTTTTCCTAAACTACTGGTTTTTGTCTAGGTGCACCACTGCGGTGGCTGATTTAGGCATGAAGCTGCCCCAGCTTCAGGCCGAGCCTGCTGCTGGGGTTTGAAGCCTGGGGCTCTGCGCCCAGCACTAGAG
>NW_007731961.1:14434-16699 GCF_000696425.1 Galeopterus variegatus
GAGGGGCTTCCGGCCGCCCTGGCCTCCCCAGCTCCGCGGGAGGAGGCGGGAGTGGGAAGCGGGGGAAGCAGCATTTAAGCTGATGAGTAAGAGACAGTCTGGCCCCCATTGCTGTTGACCTTGACTGTCAAGCTGCTGCAAGAACTGGAGCCCGAGGTGAATGGGTGTGTATGGCCTCAGCACCCTGGCATTAATTAAGGAGGTTGGTGACATGGAAAGTCTGGGTCAACAGGGGGGCAGATTTCTGGCTCTGGTTTCCAGGGTTCTGAAAATGAGAATCTGGTGAGAGAGTGGGGGCAGTGGGTCTGGACATTGCTTCTTCCTGCGAAGGAACCTCAGACCTCTGGCTTCTGCATCTTGGGGAACCCCAGCTTTATTGTAGGAAATCAAGAGATATCCAGGTTCCATGGAGCCATGCAGGCAGTGGAACAGATGTAATTCCAGAAGCCAGAACATTTGGGAGGTGGGAGAATGTACGGATTAAGAGCACCAGGTTCAGAGTCGGTCAGACTGGGTTAGAGTCACAGCCCCACCTGTTAGTGGCTGAATAACCTTGGGTTACTTACACAGCCTAACTTTTTATACCTGTGCCTCAGTTTCCTCAGCAGTAAAAAGGGGCAATTCAAACCTCCCTGAGTGGGTTGTTAGAAGGATAAAATGTCATAGAATACTTAGTGCATTGCGGGCATATTGGAAGTTTCCCATAAATGCCAGCTTCTTGGAGCAGCAGGAGAAAGATGCTTTGGTGTGGAGAGGTGGGGTATACAGGTCAGTGCTCAGACCTCCTGACTCAGAATCCTCCTCACTACTGCCTGTGTCTTGCTAAAGGACTAGAAGTCAAGTACTCAACCTTTCTGGGCCTCAGTTTCCCTTTCCATACTATGGGAAGGCACCTTCTAGTGAGGAGGAATGGACCTTGACCGCAACACCAATTTACAGTTTAGGGCTCTTGGGCATCAGCATGAACTAAACAGAGGCTTCCTGAGACATCAGAGCCACTTGACATTTGGAGATTTCTGGATTAGATCACAGGATCCTCCACTGACAACCCAACCCAACATAATTTTCCACAGTGTCTTTAAATTGCTAGGAGTTGGAGGGTGAGGTTTACGTCTCTCTTCTGATTCTTCCTCTGGCCTCCTTCATCTTGGGCTTCCCAGGGCCTAAACCATATGTTATGGTTTTAAAATATTTCTGCAAACTTTCTCATACTCTTTCCTTCAACAAGTGGAGCCTATTCCTCTGCCCTAGAATGTGAGCCAGACTTAGCAGTTCTGTTCTAAAGGGTAGATTGTGGTGGAAGTGATGTTGTGTGACTTCCGAGGCTGGGTCATAAAAGGCATAGCATCTGCCCAGCTCACCTTCTCCTGGGCCTCTCGCTCTGGGGAAGCCAGCTGCCATGTCACGAGGACACTCGAGCTTGCCTACAGGAGGCCCACGAGGAGAGGAACTGAGGCTCCTTTCCAACAGCCAGCACATCCCACCAGTCATATGGGTAACCATCTTGGAAGTGCCTCCTCCAGCCCCTCACATCTGCAGCCCAGGCTGCAATCTCTTGAGAGACTCCAAGCCAGAGCAGCCCAGCCAAATCCCTCCCAGATTCCTGACTCACAGAAACTGTGTTTACTATTATTATTTTATGTATGTTTTTATTATTGTGTAAAGCTACTAAACACACATTGGTAAACAGATATGCGGCAATAGATAACAAATGCACCCCATCTCCCAAAGTTACATGTAGCCTGGGTATCCTGTTGTCACCGTCCTGGCCAGTCTGTCTGCCATCATGGGCAAGGGCAACAGAGGCTGCCAGGTCAGGAGGAGTGCTCTGAGGACAGAGCATTTCAGCTACTGGAGAAAAGCTGGCCTGACCTTTTATCCTACAAGGGCCTCGGCAGAGTGGCTGCCGGTGGTGTCAGCAGCGACTGTCTCTTCTCAAGGGATGGGGAAGGTCCTGAGACCCTAAACATAAAAGTAGAGCATCCAAATCAAGCCTGGTTTCCTGAAAAATCTCCATTTGGATGACCACTCTGCCATCAGCCACAGGAGGGATGAACACCCATGTCCGAGCCCCTCCTCTCTTTTCATACAAGAAACAACACAGCCGCCTCCACCCCCTGCTTAGCAAACTTGTTTATACAGAGTAGAGATTTGTTCAGTGAAAGTCACCAGTGAGCTGAGTGCTCAGGTCCTAACCAGATACGTCCCCCCACTTCTTCGCCTTCCCTAGATGCTGGTGTTCTCCAGCAGGGGTGGTGCAAGAGA
>NW_007731961.1:17438-28652 GCF_000696425.1 Galeopterus variegatus
TGGCTCCTTTTATTTTTAAAAGTAATGTATTAAATGTCAATGTGAAGGCTGATGAAAATCTCTTAGAAGAGGTTCCACATTGTTGTAAAAAAAGTGAAACTGCGCTGTGAGATGTGCAGGGACGGCTACCAATGGAGGGCACCTTTTACGTACTCACCCCTCACCACCCAGAAATCTAATCCCTGCCCCCAACAGACACCCTCTGATGGCAGGACCTAAACATACCTCTTTCCTCACCCCTCTTCTTATTTTGCTTCTGATACTTAAGGGATCTCAAACTTCCCCATTGCTCCAAATACCACCCATATTCTGATGGCTCCTCAGAAAATCTCTCTAAGCCCAGTCCCCTACTGAGATTTTAGATCCCCTGCATTTGCTATGGCAGTCAAGGTTGTCCACAGTTTAAACTGAGCCTCATCTGCTACAACCCAAATCTAAACTCTTACATTAGAGCCCAGTGATTGGAGCTTATCTATTATTCCCTGTGGCAGCTACTGTAAGTTGCCCATCAAAATCCATCTCCCTTCTTTCTTTCTAAGAGAAGTCAGCTAAAAGACTGTGGTTCCTTGCAACATGAAGTCAGGCAATGACGTCTAAGCACAAGTGAAATGTGGGAATTCTGAAAAACTGTTTGAAGGAAACTGACTCAGCTGGAAGGAGGGAACTTTGTCCTCCTTTCCTGTCTACTTTCTGCTGCCTGGATTTGGGATGTGATGGCTGGCATTCCAGCAGCCACTTTGGACAATGAAGTGACCTTGAGCATGAAAGCCACGTGTTAAGGATGTTGGAACAGAAAAACAGAATATTAACATATGCAGCACCATTGTGTACCATGTTCTGTTCAAACATCTTTCGTATGTTAAATCGTTTAATCCTCACAGCAGTCTTCACAGACAGGTACCTTTACTATCCTCATTTTACAGTTGAGGAAACAAGAGCTCATGGTCTGAGAAAGAATTAAAACCCAGACAGTGTGACTCTGGAGTCTATGCTCCAAGCAGCCACCTTGCTCCACCTGGGTTCCTGATGGCAGAGGAGCTACCACACCAACCCTGGGCTGCCTAGTTCTGCATTTCTTTTATAGGTGAGGGAAATCAACCTCTAGCTTACTTAAGTCACTGCTATTTTGAGTTTTCAATTGTCGGCTGCCAAGCCTATGCCTACCTGATACATTCTCCAAATTGATTTTCATGCCTCCAGGCACTTGTTCAAACTGTTCCTTCTTCCTGGCATGCCCTTTCCCTTGTACACGCCTGTGTTAGCACACCTCTTACACAGAACAGCACCACCGCTACTTGTTTACCTGTCTGTCTCAAGCTAGATGGTCACCTTCCAGAGTGCAGGGACACTGTCTTATATTCTGTACCCCTAAAATTTAACCTAGTCTGGCATATAATAAGTGTTCAATAAATGTCCCCTGAATTTAATTGATTTGAAAGTGCTCATCTTATTTTAAAAGCAGGATAAGAGTATGACATGACATATGTTGGGGTGTGCTGTTCCCCTCCCCTCCACCCCAACCGGTGCTGCCAAAAATCTTCTTACTTGCTCACTGATCCTTCAGCAAAGTTTGCCGTTTATTCCACAGTGAAATGAAACTTACCTTTAATGATCTCTCTGTGTATCATGGACATTTTACATATTATTTAATTCTTTACCACACTGAGAGGTTTTTTGGAGAAGAGGAAACCGGGGCTTAGTGAAGTCAGGTGATGCTTCCAAAGCCACACAGTGGTAAGGGGCAGATTTAGGTGAACCCGGGACTATCCTAGGTCATATACCCATAGTCTTATAAATGACAGCTCATTGTTCAAAACACATCGCATGGCATCAAGAGTACTGCTCTGGAATTCCCCAGGCCTAGTTTCTAATCAGGCCTCTTAACTCTGGTCTGGCCTTAGTTTTCTCAGCTATAAGTTGTGGGGTCATCTCTGAGGACCCTTCCTCTACTGAGGTTTTTTATTTCAGTTATTATGAGGTTTTTTGTTTGTTTGTATTTGGAAGCTGGCTGGTAAGGAGATCCAAACCTTTGATCTTGGTGTTGTAACACCACACTCTAACCAACTGAGCTAGCTGGCCAGCCCTGGTGCATTATTCTGTGACTTCAGCTCACACTAAGTTTAAGTGATTAAGAGTCTTTTTTTATATAAGAAAGTAAAGAGGGCAAAAGATACACAAGGAAGCAACCAGGGGGCTCTGGATATAAAGGCAAACTTGGTGCTAATTCTGCTGGACACTGACCCTGCCTGGCTGCCCGGATCTCAGAAGTCATCAAGCCCATCCCCTCTCCTCACATCATATCCAACAGGGCCACCTATCCGGGCCCTCAAATGGACAGCAAGAAGGATGTTTGCTAGGAAAAGCCTGAGTTGGTAAACAGTTCTTGTTCACCAGAGTCCCTGGGGATGGACGGGTTTGTCCAGACTGGGCTCCATAGACCTGTGTGTATTGACATTCACCAGTGAAGCTCGTGCCGCATCAGGAATTCCAGGGAGGCTGTCACCTTGGGAGTCTGGGAGAGGTGTAGAGAGAGTGAACAAATACAGTGTGTGCTCTCAGAGGAACCAGAGTGCCGGAAAAATCCCTGAGGGGGTTCCAAGAGCCACAGGATGCTAAATGTAAACAGGCTGGCAGACAAGCAGGCTGCCGCGTTTTTCAGATCCACAGTGCTCTGCAGGATGTCCCTGGGCTCCTCCCCTGCTACGGGGGCCCACCCAGACCCACGGCCCTTCTACTGTGAGAGTCCTGAGTTCAAATTCAGATTTGATGACACCTGTCATGTGAACTTAAAATTTAAATTTGTTTCTCCAGATTGCTACTTATTATACAAGCAGAACTAAATGAAATGATTTTTCTACTCAAATAAGTCAACTCTAGCTTGCCACACATAGCTGATAATAATCAATACTGACATTGTACAGCCCTTTACAGCTTATAAATCAGCCTCACATCCATTATCTCATCTGAGCCTCCCTTCGGCTCTAAGATAAAAGAATTACATTGAATCCTGTGAAACTGCTGATGTTCAGTTGCTTTTGACCTACTAAAATGGCACTTTCGTTGGGCTCAACTTAGCAGTTGTGTCATCTTTCTCATTTTGCAGATGAGAAAACTGAGGCTTTCATCATTGAGTAACTTGTCCAAGGTGTTTAGTAAATGGTAGAACTGGGACTGTGTCTCTGATTCTGGTTCCACACATCATTCATTCATCCCACAAGTATTTATCGAGAGCCAAGCACTTGCTGGGAACTGAAGACACAAAGAGATAAGAGCACCTTTAGCCTGTCTGCTCGGGCACGTGCGCAAAGTCCCAGGGCAGTGCAGGGGAGAGCCCGACAGTGGTCATTGGCCCGTGGTGAGCAGTCAGTATAGGCCATGCCCACTTCTGCTATGGATTGTTTAAATGTTTATGTTTTATTATTTATAAGTCTAATTATTTTATTATTATATGAATATGTTTTTATTATATAAATAATGAGTCGTTAATTCATCCTCACACCAACCTTGTCTATTTGATAGGGGAGGAAATTGAGGCACAGGAAGGCTGAGTAATGTGCCCAAGGTCATACATCTAGTAAGTGACCGAGACAGGACTGGAGCCCTGAGCAGTCTGGCTCTGGAGTCTACTGCATCTACCTGGGCGCATCTGGGAAGGCTTCTCAAAAGAAGTGGCCTCTGAGCTGAGAGCAGGAGGATAAATAGGGCAGAGTCCATCTGGGCAGAGGGAAAGACATGTACAGAGGCCTGAGAAAGAAAAGCACGCTCTTGGGAATCAGCATGGACCACAAAGTGTTAGGAAAGGAAGTGGTAAGAGCTGAGGCTGGACAGATAGGCAAGGGACAGGTTATGTGAAGGGTTTATATTTTATCCTGTAAGTAACGGGGAGTTGTTAAAATTCTTGTCAGGGGAATGACATGATTAGATTAGCCTGCTAGCAAAATCACTTGGAGGGCCGAGTAGGAGAGGTATTAGGTGTTATCCTGTAAGTAACGGGGAGTTGTTAAAATTCTTGTCAGGGGAATGACATGATTAGATTACCCTGCTAGCAAAATCACTTGGAGGGCCGAGTAGGAGAGGTATTAGGTGGGAGGAAGACTAGAGGCTACTGTGATTTTTGGATATGGGTCCAACCACAGACCCCTTCTTTACTCCTCCTTCTTCCTATTCCATTGTGTTTCTTCCGAGTCCCTGGCCATCTGGCTAAATCGTTAGCCACTGCTCATGAATCACTTTAGACGCTTACCTCAGGCCTTCTCTTCTCTTGCAAAGAGTGGTCGCAATATATGACTAGAGGTTATGTCCCTACAAGGATGTGCCTTTTCTCTCTGCTATCCTTCAAGGCTGGCCCTCGGGGTAGTTCTAATGCCACAGCAGTCCAGCATAATGCCAGCATATTGTGCAGAGCCACTTGTAAATCAGGCTCCAATTTTTCCTCTGCAGTCAACAGGTCATAGAGACCTCTCCGTGAAGTCATAGGTGTGTGCCAAGGGTGGGGGCAGTGTAACAGGAGCAGGTGTTTTGGAAGTGTGAGCCATGTGCTACTTGCTTGTGCCTTCAGGACCTGCTTGACCCAGTCCCAAATATACTGCTTCCACCTGATGATGTGGTGGTGCTGGGCATGCCCTTCTTGGCTTGTTGATCAGATCATGTCCAGTTCATGATGGGCCACTTGGGTTACATGGTCCCCAGGTGTCCTGAATTCTCACATTCAGTCTATGAGGTCTAGTACAAAGTCAAGAGCTGTTTCTCACATGAGTAGTTACTGGGCATAGGGGTGATGTCCTTGTTCCACAACCCCAGGGGCCCCCATTGGTGCTTTCTGATGGCTCCATGTGGAATCCTGATCTGCCACAGACATTGATTATCATTGCATCTGCTGGGTCACGGGGTGCACAGGGCAGAGCTGCTTGCATTGCGACCTGTACCTGCACAGAACCCCTCTTGCTCTGGGCCCCTCTTGAAGCTGGATGCTGTTGATGTTTGCATTAACCTCTGCAATTCCCCCATGGCTTTAGGAGGGCTCCAGAGATTCCCACTCAGTCCTTCTGATGGAATAGTACTTAGACCATAGATCAGGAGCCAGGGTGTGGATTCTGCCAGTTGCTGAGGTAAGCTATTCCAACTGAGTAGTCAGGAACTGAGAAGATACGTATGGAATGGGGTAAGGGCCCCACTGGGTCTACTATGAGACAGACTCAGGTAAAAATCCATTTACCACCTGGCCCCCAAAGCCTCACATTGACTCGTGGATCAAGTGGTGTTCTGAGTCCCCAAGAGTCAATGTTATACCCAGGGCCAGTGTCCTATCTTTCAGTGTCCTGGAAAGACCTAGGTAATCCAGTTACCCTGATCAATACAGTCACCCTGGTAAGTGGCCCCAGATTCCATTAGGGAAGCTAGAAGAAGCCCCACCGTGCATTCTCATGCTGTTGTTATTACATGGTATTACTCCTTCCCATCGTTAAAGAGTCTCCACGTCTGTGAACTGACTCAGGAATGAGAAAGCTGTGAGGGGCCACGATCCTCCTCCACAACTCGGCCAGGCCTCTGTGTGCTAGTCTTGGCATTGCCAGCATGGCACTCGCACAGCCAGGTGAGGAGGAACAAGAAGGAACGGGCAGCGTCTCCCTTCTCTGTGGGTGGGGCTGCGGTCTCCTGTGGGCCGTGGCTGCTTCCTTGGTCACTGAGCCACTTGGGCAGGCACCGAAGGCTGGGCCTGTGTTCCACATGTGAGCTCTTGGGGCGCTCTGTGGGGGTCCACATTTCCCTGGCCCAGGAGGTTTGACTCTGGCTTGCCTTATCTCCCCACCACCCCTCAGCGCCCAAATACCATCAACACTGGACCTCCTGCAGCTGTGGGAGTCCCCTGGTGGGCAGGCAGGCCTCCCGTGTGGAGGCACTGACAAGACAACTCAAGACCAGCTCCTTCTGCTACGTCCACCCAGCCACTGGAAATGCGTGCCATGCGGTGGGAGTCTAGGTTGCTTTATGGCCCCCTCTCCCCACCCCACGCACACCTCACCTGACCATCCTCCCCCCTGTTCCTTTCCCTTGCTCAGATCAGCTAAGCAGACATACAACTTGACAAATGATCCTCTGGAAGCGCCCCTCACCTATCCTCTGCCATGAGGGTGTGAAGCTTCTCAGCACGTACACGGCACCCCTCAAAGGCTAACAGAGCTCTCAGATACACACTGTACGTTGTGGGGGCAGGGGGGTGTTGTTGTTGGTACCCCTCAGTATGCCCTTCACAGAGGGAGGCTGATGACTCCATTTGGAATGTGTGATACTTAGCATCTTGTATTCAAACCTTTGGTCTTATCCATAGTTTCAGGACAACAGGACATGTCCAATTAGACAGCCTGATAAATACATATTTCTCAGGGCTACAGGGGAAAGTAAACCCTTCTGGGTTTTCTCAGAATGAGTAGGCAGGTCTCACATTGTATTAGTCCATTTTGTGTTGCTATGACAGAAATACCTGAGACTGGGTAATTTATAAAGGAAAGAGGTTTATTTGGCTTATGATTCTGGGACAGCTGCATCTGGCGTGGGCCTCAGACTGCTTCTACTCATGACGGAAAGTGGGAGGCAGCCTGTGGGTACAAGCAGATCACATGGCGAGAGGAAGCAAGAGAGAGAGGGGACAGCTGCATCTGGCGTGGGCCTCAGGCTGCTTCTACTCATGGCGGAAAGTGGCAGGCAGATGGTGGGTACAAGCAGATCACATGGCGAGAGGAAGCAAGAGAGAGAGAGGGGAGGTGACAGGATCTTTTAAACAACCAGCTTTAGTGGGAACTAATAGAGTGAGAAGTCACTCACTACCTCTCCCCCAGGGAGAGCATTAATCCATTCATGAGGGATCCGCCCCCATGACTCAATCAGTTCCCAACTCTGCCACATTGGAGATCAAATTTCCACATGAGTTTTGGAGGGGACAACACATCCAAACTCCATCACACATAAATCCATTTCTATCTCCCAAATTCTATGCATTCCTTCCTTACATCCAAGGGATTTCTGGCTTCTCAACTCCAATGAGTGGGTACCAATTTGGAGTCTAAGCTTCAGTTAACCAAACACAGAATTTGAATCACTCCCAGCAACTTAGACGGAAATATTCAGTATATAATCTCTAGCAAATGTCCCCAAGTATTCAAATTCAGGCACCCTTATACTCTATCCTCCTCTCTTTGGTTTTATTCTCTCCCAGCTTATTCCTACATGAATTCCCCAGATTTTTGGTGATTTAATTTAATAACGTCATACAATACTTCTGGTATATTCATTTTCTTCTCCAGTGTTTAACCTATGTAATTAACCACCACCACCACCCCACATGCTGGGATCTGCCTGCAATGACTTTTCAGTCTGGGGATAAAAAGAGTAGTGACTCCTCCTCTTGCCAGACAACTCTGCAAATGGGTCCAGAGAGGGTTTCCAAGCCGGGTAGGAACAGCCTCATCAGACAGAAGCGGAGGAGCTACTGCTTCTGCAAGAAAGGCTCGGTGTGGGTGAGAAGTGCAGGGTCTGAGCCCAAATCCTCTCATATATCCTCATTCCCGCTGTGGGGGCCTCACTCGTTCCCGATCAATGCTCTATCTTTCACATTAGAAATGTGGAAAAGCTGTGATTTTTAACTAAATTTGTAACTGGAACACCTGTAGGATTGAACCTTGTGATTGGTTTTGACCTCAGTACTGCCATTGTGAACCTTAAGAATGCCATTCAGTGGGTCACAGAAAGTCTCCAGGTGTCTGCCCATGTCTCGGGCTGAAATTTACAAATTTGAGTTTTCCATTTTCTCCTTCCCAGTGTTGGCAGAAGCAAGCCTACCGCCAACCCCCCATCTCCCATCCTCCCACCCCGTCTTTTAATTCCCCTCCCCTTCACACTGTCCTGTCTTAGCTTGGGCTCTCCTGAATGCAAGCTCAAGACTCAGACTTGGTGCAGGTCGTTTATCTGGGGTGTCCGTCAGGAAGCAGGTGAGGGAGCAGAGAGAGAGAGACAGGAAAGGGTAACACATCAACGAAGCGTGCACGACTGAGCTGCTTACTGTGGTGGGCTCACTCCTGCTGGGAGTCTTCTGATGTACATGGCAGAACGTGCCTCAGAATTATCCCCAGAAGAAAAGAAATTGCAACATTTGTCCATCAGCTCCTACACCCCTTTGGTTGAGGTTTGCCCTCAGGAATAATAATGTCCCCCTCACTTGGAGGCTGGCTACACAAACCACAGGCTGAGTGTTCTGTGGCTTTGGAGAAAGCCTTCAGGGAGGGAAGCAGAGAAAGACTGGCACATGCTTCAGCGTGACTGCCCACAGTGGTGCTGAAATCAGGAGGGCTGAGGGGACATGGCGCAGGCACCGAGAGCATCTGTGCCCGGGCCTCCGTATCCTTGCCTGCAGTGGCTCATCAGTCCGGGGACCACTGCTGATAACTTAAGGAGCTGTTTTGCCAGTTGAGCCACAGGCTGCTGGCATTTCTGGCTGTATTTTACTGACTTCAGCTGCAACCAAACAGACAAGTCTTACCCCTTCACTTCTCTGAGGGTGTTCCTGCCACCACTTAAGACACCAATTTCTGTATCTGTTCGGGTTCCTGATTGCAAATATCAGGACCAACTTAGACTGATATAATCAGAAAAGAGAATTTGTTGAAAAGAAACAACAACAACACTGGATAGCTCAAAAAACTGCTGAGAAGACTAGAGAAACATGCTCATGTAACAGTCAGTCAAGCCAGTCCTCCATTCAGAATTTCCTGAGGGTCTCCCAGCTACTGGACTGGGGATGCTCTAATGAGAGATTGGGGGACGCATTCAGGAAGGGTTGAGCAACCAAACAACTGAGTAAGAGGACAGAGAATTCTATTGGCCTGGAATCCTCAGGGAAGCGGGGGGTGCCAGCTGGATAGGTGGGAAGAAGGAGATATGGGAAGCCTTCCAAGTCATGGTCACCAGAGACACCCTGCACTCACATCTGGCCACTGTCACCACTGTGGGGATTAGGGAGGGCTCCTTTCTCTTCTTGGACCTTAGCATAGGCTCTTCCCGTCCTCTCATATACTTCATTTCTAAAGAGGGTTATTAGAATTAATAAGCCCAGTCATTCAGACTATAAATCTATTTTGCTACGGGGAAAGAAAATCTTTAAAATGTGTACACATTAAATCCAGTGGAGTAATTTATAGGTACACAGCCTGATCATTGAATCCAGCTTGGCAACCACATAAGTCTGATTTTCTCCATTAACTTATAATGGCTCCTGGCTCCCTGAAGGCCTTCCTTCCCCACAAGAGGCACTTGAATCTCATCTGCATGCTCAATCCTGTCTCAAACATGGGGACTCATCCTGCACTCAGTCATAGTAAGTTTAAGGAGCTCTACCTAGTTCAGGAGCTCAGTCGTAAGTCGCCCAATCCTGCTGTGACCACGTGACCCACTTCTAGGGCCTTTTTTGTGTCCAGGTTCTCCCCAAACACCCCTACCTGGACCTAAATATCTGCTGAACACCTAGCCATTTGGCTTTCCTTGGTGTCTGCTCCAGCACACCATCACCCCACCCCACCCCCCACTTACCATGGTCCAACACTGCTGGGACCCCTCTCTTTTTTTCTCTGATAGGCTTTCCTAAGACTGCCACCTATACCATCACCAATGCCCACACACATACTTAAAGTACGCTGCCTGGCTGGAATCTCCCCCACTGCCTACAGCAAGGCCTGCCCACCCTTCCCCAGTGAGCAGGACTGGTTTCTCTATTCTGACCATGCCTGGTCTGCCTCCTTCCACTGTTTACTGAGCTCTAGACTCCTATTTATAACACAGCTTATTTCTTTCCTTGAGCCTGCCTGCTTGTAATTCCTGCCAGCCCTAGATAATGGTTCTTTTGTGCTGTTCTCCAAGAATGAACAATCCATTGATTTCAGGTAAAAGCTTCTCTCTCTACGAGAGAATGGCTTCAATCAAGTTGTTTATTCATATGAGAAAACAGCCTTTCTCTTATCTGTATATCATTATATTTTTTTCATTCACTTAATTCCTATTTATTGAGCAATTACTATATTTCAGGTGCTGTGTTAAGTGCTAAGAATATAGAGGTAATTAAGGCATGGTTCTTACCCTCATAGAGCTTGCAGTCTAGAGAAATAAAAAGTCCTATATCAAAAGAAGTACAAAACAGCATGGTAAGTGCTGTTTTATTTGAAGCATGAGTAGAATATGATTAATTTCTAAATTATTTTTATTATTGTAGAGGATATTTTGACTAGGATCATGTACCCAGAAAGGAATGGAACTGGGTCCTGGGAAGGCTTGAAAATGTTCTGGGTCCCAGCCTCCTAGACAGCACCCAGAGGTGAGGTGGGGTGTGGTGGAGGATGAGGATGAGGTCAGGCATAATAAGAAGGAAGCTGAGAAGCCTCCAGAATCAGATAGAAGTGACAATAAAAAGAATCGAGGCCAGGGTATGTCAATTATCATTGCTCAGCAAATGAACTCTCTAACAGAGAATTACTGTGTGCCTTAGAAATGCATTTACTATTATCAGAAACTGAACCCAAGGAGAGAGTCCAAGAAGTTAAGGGAAAATTAGCCAGTTATTTCCCTAAAGTTTTTAAAAGGAGTGCAGGATGAAGTAAGTTGCCGGACCAGACCATGATTATACACACCATCTTATGTGATACAAACCAGAACAAATAACAAAGAACAATAGGTAAAAGCTAGGCTTCACTAAAAACAAAGCAACAACCAAAAATTCATCCATTTATTCCTTCTGTTAGAATCATTAAAATTTTTAATGAGGTGAAATTCACATAATATGAAATTAACCATTTTAAAGTAAACAATTCAATGGCATTTAGTACATTCACAATGTTGTACAATCACCACTTCTATCTAGTTCCAAATCATTTTGGCACCCCCAAAGGAGACCCCATACCCATTAAGCAATTACTCCCCAGTCCTGGGCAACCACCAGTCTTCTTTGTGTCTATCTGGATTTTGCTATTCTGGATATTTCACATAAATGGAACCATGCAATATATGACCTTTTGTGTCTGGCTTCTTCTACTTAGCTTAGTCTTTTGGAGGTTCATCCACATTGCAGCATGTATCAATACTTCATTCCTTTCTATGGCTGAATAATATTCCATTGTATGTCTGTACCATGACTTGGTTTATCCATTCATTCTATTGATGGACATTTGAGGTTTT